>NW_009928872.1:45124-66419 GCF_000696875.1 Nestor notabilis
GCTCGACATCCCTGAAGCATCAAGATACCACAAAACCCAACACAAACAGATGCTGTATTATTCTGCAAAATTTCCTTTCTGGTTTGTTTGTGGACTCTAAGTTTTGTAGCAACAAATGTTAAGGGTAAGCAAAGATGATGACTAAGACTTCTGGATGATATCCTCAATCACAATGGCTGATGGGGACCAAAATGCATTAGCCACAGGACCTGCACAAATGGGTAGCAGCAACAAAGGCTGAATCATAAGCACCCAAATGTGGCTGATCCATCTAACCAGGACCCTGCCTTGGCAGGAGGTTTGGACTAGATGAACTCCAGGGCTCCCTTCCAACCCTAATGATTCTGTGATCTTCAAGAAGTGTGTACCAATAGCATATGGAGACGCAGTAGGCAACTGACCAGCTCCATCCACCTCTTCCCTTGCCAGCTGAGCCACAATGACTGGTTTCATGCTTATTTTTAGTTTTCATCAACTGAGAAGTACAATGTGCTACCTTAAGCCACCTTCCTGGTAATCAGATTTCATGGCTGTTTAAAGTAAAATGCTGTGAATCATAAGATGATAAACTGAAAGGACTCACGCACCAGTTTTAATTGCTGGAGCCATGGGCAGTAACTTGCCAAGCAGTGTTTAATAAGCTGCTTTAAAAGTGCCCTCGCCCTTGGTTAGAGGATCAGTTTCTGAAGTAAGCAGGGACATGTAGGTAAGGAAAACTATTTCTGGGAAAAAAATATAAAGAGGGAGGGGGAAAAGATTTCTTGTTCTATTTTAAATTTAAGACCACATTGTAACACTCAGTTTGTGAGTAAATTTGCAAATAGTTATTTCATTTTTTCATTACTTTTCTGATGCCCACTGAACCCATTAGAGAATGATTAAGATGATGAATTTGAATGATTAATGAAAGATGAATCTGGGAACAGTAATTCTTTACTCATTCTACATTAAAACTATTAAGATACTTCAGCTACAGATCTGCATTTTGTTTTAAAAAGAAGCTTCATATCATTTGAGATAACTGTTCCTGAAACCAGGAAGGTGTACTATCCTTATGTTTTCTGAACATTTAAGTATTGTGGAGATATTATCATTTTTTATTTTCACCATGTTCAGCACTTTTTTTTTAACATATATTTTGAACCTGAGATGGGAGCAAAGGAACAGTAGAGAAATACTATGAAAACATGTGTCTCAGATTTCATTACAAAAGTGCTAAAGAAATAAATCTCTCTTGGGAATTTAAAAGTTATTATTTTTAGGAAATTACGTCAAGCAACAACTCTTAACTTTTTATTTTAGTATAATAAAGGAAGATTGACCTGGCAATTTCATTAGATAACTTCTGGCTAAAATACCTAAAAATTGTGTATTATCTCCACATCTACCACCACAGGGATAGGGTTGGAAGGGACCTTAAAGACCATTTAGTTTCATCCCCCTGCCACGGGCAGGGATACTTTCCACTAGACCAGGTTGCTCCAAGCCCCGTCCAACCTGGCCTTGAACACTGCCAGGGATGGGGCAGCCACAGCTTCTCTGGGCAACCTGTGCCAGCGCCTCACCACCCTCACAGGGAAGAACTTCTGCCTAATATCTAATCTAAATCTACCCTCTTTGAGTTTGGATGTCATTCCATCTGAACATCAAGAAACACCTTTTTATTGTGAGGGTGCCAGAGCACAGGCACAGATTGCACAAGTTGACCATCTGTACCTAGTAAAACATTATGGACATCAACCAGATACAAGACATATCAAAGTGAAAGTCACTTATTCGGTACCTTATTCCATCCACTGGCGTGGGCAGCTGTCTCTTGTGTGCGCTCTCGATATTCTTGATACGTCACCGGCCTGCAGAAGTTAAACCAACACTGAGAGTTATAAAAGGAAACAAAAGAACAAGAATAAATTAAAATTCTGAATTTTCAGAGAATGAAGTATTTTTACATGTATTACAGCAACTAATTGTCAAGAGCTAACAAGTCTTGCATTTCAGAACACGAAACACAGCATCAGACAGGGTCAGGAAGGTATCACCTTCTCCCAGTTACACTATTTCATATAATTAGTTAAGTGAATTTCATAATAATTTGTTACTCTACAACTTGAAGAGTTGAAGCCTTTATTTGCAAGAAACAGCACTTTTGGTCACAACATTTCAGTAATTCAGTATTTGTATTTCAGTAGATACCTCCATTTTAGATTTATCACATCTCTACTTCTTTGAATCGGGATGATGACATTTCTCTCTTCCATATTCTCTCCTCTAAGATCATATTGTATCTTAGAGCTGGTAACAATAAAGGCTTTCCGCTGAGCAACAGATGTGCAGCTTCAAAAGCAGTTGTCCTGAGCCAGATCATGACAAAAGGCAAGTTCAGACTTCAGTTTAAGGGAAAATAGTGGCAACTGGTACTGGACAGAAGACTGCTTATTGAACTCCAAGAACCTGTCATGCTCTAACAGCCTACTGTACCATAACATACTTGTTTATATGCATATAAGAGGACAGGAAAATATAAGCAAAATAAGTATTGCATCAAATAGCACTACTGTAGTAAACATGGGTAAAAGAACAGAGTTAAAGTACACTGGGGAAAATGTAATCTGGGTTTTTCATTTTAAGTTTATTCTATTAACTTCCTTGGTGCATTAGTTCCTGTAAAATGCAAATCCAAATGAATCAGTGGGATGAAAAGAGCAACAACAGCTGCAGGAAGGATATTATCAAGAGATTAAACAGTAGCTTTAGTTTGCCTTATAAAAAGGCATGCATGTCAACACATTTTCACAGGCATTTCAGACTTTTTATGTATGTATGAATGTATATAAATAGCGAAAATACTTAGAATGCAAATATTTTTTCATAGAAAACATAAGAAGACTAGAACATCAGGCTGCTAACAAGCTAGAACCACTTAAATTTCAAAGACCTCATCTCAGGAACTTTCCAAAAACAGTCAACCAAGAGTGCACCAGATACAACCCCTCTATGTCAGTCAGGCAATTACCTACAACCTTGAAGACATTTCAACTTAAAATGCTGTTATTTCAATTTACCACTTTAGACACACAAAAAGGGTGGGCTGCAAGGCTCACTGCTTATTTTCCAACTTGCTGCCAGTCTGTTGGTTGGGTTTTTTTATAGAATGAGGTACTTATCAAAACCTCAGCTCTTCAGAAGATACTAAATACAAGTTTTTAAGGTCACACAGGATAAATGCCTGGCTTGTAAAGGCAGATAAGCTCCTGCATTTCTGGAGGAACACACTAGCATACATTTTGCCACACAAGGAGAAATTTGTACCCCACATACTCTTTTCTATGGGTAAATAGTTGTTAGTTTACACAACACTGAACTTACTTTTTGACTCAATAGAAACTAAATATAGAAGCAGACTAGTTTTTGAAAGATAAATGGTGAGCTGACAGAGTGTACTTGGATGAGTCATGGAGAAAGACACAACCATCTTCATCTGTGTGGGCAGATGTTACATGGCACCTTTGCGGTGAAATCCAGCTCAGAGTCATAGAATCATACCCATAGGAAGGGTTGGGTTAGAAGTGACCTTTAAACATCGTGGGCAGGGACATTTTTCACTACATCAGATTGCTCAAAGCCTCATCCTACCTGACTTTGAACAGTCAGTTTTAAATTATATTGGTCATAAAAAGCCAACTCTTAGTTGTTGACTAGTTAAGCTAGTTAAGGAATAGGTCAATAGTTAAGAAATCACAGAATGATTGAGGTTGGAGGGCATTGCGCAAGAATATCCCACCTCCCTGCTCAAGCAGGGTCTCCTACAGCAGGTTGCCCAGAACCATGTCCAAATGGCTTTTGAGTATCTCCAATGGTGGAGATTCCACAAACTCCCTGAGCAACCTGCACCAGTGCTCTGTCACCCTCATGGTAAAAAGGTGTTTCCTGAAATTCAGATGGAATGACATCCAAATTTGTAATCTTCCAGAAGCCTGCCATAAAGGGTATTACCTTCGTAAGAGCATGAAATGACTCTCCGATGCATATATGGAATGCTTAAGGCCAATGCATTAGAAAGTTTACAGTAGGTAGTGGTATCTAGGCTTCCAGGATCTTGTTGTTCAAACAGTCCACGAACAGCTATGCAAACTCTGAAGGAGTAGTACTAGAGATTCTCATCTTCTTTTGAGTCGTATTATTTAAACCAATCCACAACACATAGACTAAGTAGCTATTTGCTAGTGCTGCCTTCACAACTGCATTTATGTAACTGTCCCTAAAGTTGCACCTTCCAAATCTCCACAAATACATTTTGGAGGTCAGTCGGAACAGCCAGACGTAGTTCATGTGGATCCATTAAAAATCAGGCTGGTGATTTATAATAGAAAACCAAGCAAGCACAATAATTTTACTAACTTGCAAAAGACATTAGTCAAGATAGTAGCATGCCAAGTACAATGTGCTATATAAGCTTAAACTGGCAGGACAGCTCTTAAGGCACCAAGGTTAGTCCAGAGGCCCAGATTTGCGTCAGATGTGTTCATGAACGGTGGTCATAAAGCATCTAACTACTGTCCTTCCAGGGAAACTCTCCCCCTCATCTAGAGCCAGACTACAAACAAACCTTTAGCTCCATTCTTAACTATAAAAGAAGTTAATCTGGCTACAGCCCAGCATTCATGAAATTGGCAATGGCAACTGGCAGCTGCCAGCTGCTAGTTCCACCAGCAACTCAAACTGCTTGAACTAGTCTCAGAAGTTCAATAATAAAAGCTTAGAAAAATGTTAGCATTTAAATTACTGCAAAAATCAAATACCACAAAGAAGTATTTGAACACTACAGCACAAAACAAAACAAAACAAACACCAGCCAGGTAAAGGAACATTGAAAAAGAAAGAAATGCAACACAAAATGTAATCCCATTTTTAGCATTTCAGCAGCTAACTTCAGTCACAATTCAAAAGGAAACACCTTCCCTTTGAAAAAAGCAACTGGAAACTCACTTGCTAAGCAAGCTCTGCAGTGCTTTGTGCAGATGTTCTTTAAATTCCTGGGACACTTTTTCCCCCAAATGAGCCAGGCAGTCTTCTATTGAGCTCTCTGGGTTGGCAGGACTGAACACTGGGGAAGTGTGGCAGTCAAATCCTGTAGTGGTAAATGCTGTGAAGCAAAAGTATACCAAAAAAAAGAAAATAAAAGAGATTCACGTAAGAACATCAACAGTGTCAGCTCTCTCATCCCACCAGTGAATACAGTTTACATAAGGGATGAAGAAATCCTAACTCTACAGTCAAAGCATGCTATGAACAAATTGTAGTAAAACATTTTATGAATATGGTTCAAATATACTCTGGAAGTGGTACTTACAAGCCACTTACAAATGGCACTTACAAGCCATAGATGACTTGGAGTTACATTTCCCCTCCACCTCTTATTTTACAACTGCATCCTAACCAGCAAGTTAACTGAATGTGCAGCTGCTCTCAATCTTAGGCTGATGCCAACCCTGATGGAGCAGCAAGAGAGTCTCTTTTCCATGGTTTCCATGGTATGTCCACACATGGACATATGCATCTACAGCAGTACTAGAAGACAATTTTTTAAACAATATTTTGTTCACATAACCTTTTCCTTCTCAGTTTAAAATTTCTAGGAAAGGTCTATATGAATGAACGTAAACAGATATAGAGCCTTTCTACTTCGTGTTTCCAATTTGCAGAACACATGCAAAGGCAAGATTGTTCCCAAATCATCCTTTGCTGGGAGTCCTATAAAAGTCACATCTACAAGTAAAGCATGTCACAAAAAAAATATCAACCTGGTGGAACTGAGAAATCTGATGGTTTAAGCCCACACTCCTCTGTTAGCTACTGAAGAATGATTTCACTTCTGTCATCAACTGGAGCAGCTTACGGGCTGCTTACATTTCATTATTTATAGTAGCCTATTAAATGACATTTAATTGTTTGCTTTGGCTAGACTCCACCACTCCAAACAGTAATGTTTAACTATTTTACTTCATGAGAATGTGTAGAACTCTTAGGTGGGGAGGAGGGTAAAGAGATTAAATGCATTCAAAAATATCTCTAACTAGAGTACCTGTTACAAATTAACCACCAATATAGTGCATAGAGATTATCTACTGAAAGGGGAAAAGCAGAAGAGCACCTTCCAAGATTTCTTCATCAAGATGTTTTAGCTCCTCCTCAATTTCTATTTTAATCTTCTCCAAAGCTTCTTTCTCCAAAGCATGTTGTGCAATAAGCTGTTGTTGAGTCCCTAAAAGAAGCCAAAGAAATTATTCAAATGTAGTATTTCAAATAAGGTAGGTAATAGAACATGATATTGAAATATTAACTGTTAAAGGAATTCAAGGTGAAAGTTCTATTTTGAGCAGCAGCATAAAAAGTATGATCCCTTTAGAGCACTTACTGCTAAAGTTTTATTGTATGAACCCAGAAACACATAAACTTCCAGGCCTATTCAAGACAGAATAGGTACTTCAAACATGAATATATTATAAAAAAAAATAGAACAATAAAGCCATAAACATAACAGCCTTAAAACCAAACTTCACTTAAATTTAAGATCAAAATCAAACCATAATTGTCAGTCAGTGGTCAACTCTCATCTCCTAATCAAGTCATTTAGGAATTTGAAAAGTCTGCATATCCCCAGAAGCACACATGCTGTGGTTTGGGTCAATGAGCACATACTCCATGTGCTGACTCCAGATATTTGATAACAGGTTGTTTCAGCCGTATCATTCAATAATCTTAGCTATAATGCCGTAGCAAAACAAACACTAAACTATTTCCAAACAAGTCAAGACATTTAAAACATTTGAATCTTTAAGGAACTGCTTGCTGAATGTCAACCTTTCCAATATGAGGCCGTACGGCAAAGTAGCTCCTCAAGTAACTGTTTTATGG
The DNA here is from genome assembly GCF_000696875.1 of Nestor notabilis. Classification (NCBI taxonomy): domain Eukaryota; kingdom Metazoa; phylum Chordata; class Aves; order Psittaciformes; family Psittacidae; genus Nestor; species Nestor notabilis. The sequence goes on from NW_009928872.1 coordinate 52,040, forward strand.
GATGGGAATTAGTGGAATGACTGAATGTCTCGGAAAGAGTTCCAGCTCAAAACTTTTGCTATTTAGCTGCTTTTTCTTTGGGTTTGCTCATCTTTATTTCTTCCATCAGCTTTCAAGCATGTTTTCAAGTCCTATTCTTAAAGCACGCCACAGAAACTGTTCTGTTACCTACTGTCTTATTTTCACTAAACACCACTGAATCGAATTCTACCATCTGAAATTTTCTTCTTCCTTTCTTTCAATTCATTAAAACATCCTACTTAGAGATAAAATAGATCTGTTATACCCACATAAATAAAAAAGTGAATTTTGTAACAACTTACTCCTGATACTGTCCTGGTTTTGGCTGGGATAGAGTTAATTTTCCTCCTCGTAGCTGGTACAATGCTGTTTTGGCTTTAATCTGAGGACAATGGTGACAACACACCAATGTTTCAGCTGTTGCTAAGTAATGCTTACTCCGATCAAGGACTTCTCAGTGTCCAATGCTCTGCAAGTGACCAGATGCATAGAGACTGGGAAGGAGCAGAGATAGGACACCTGACCCAAACTAGCCAAAGGGGTATGATATACCATAGAACATCACACTCAATATATAAACTATCCTTGGGGTGAGGCTAAATAAACAAATAAAATACACTTCAAAGCTTCCCTTTGCTAAGTATTCCACCTTCCAGCCATTTCCTTCCCTGAGTTTTGGGTCAGTTACCAGTCCTCATTAGCCCTGCACTCTGCTGCTTTCAACAGTATCAATGACTGGGTTATACCAAACACATTCTTCACTCTCTTACTTCTGAATATTCCTTAAAGTCTTTTCTGGGACTTCATGATCTCTTGTGTCCATGATTTAAATACCACTTTCTGGCTGACCTTCTGATAATGTTGCCTGTGTCCATAGTTTCTTACTCATGCTCCCAAATACCGATGACTCTCCAACTTTCTGCATCTACGCCAACTGCCTACAGCTCTACCTAGGCATCTAGACATTGTTCCACTCTACAGATGTTCTTCACTCAGTTGAAGAAAATAAAAAAGGAAAGGATTTATATCTGTAATGTTGGTATCATCTGACTTAATTTCTTCCTCACGTTTTACATCCAAATCTTCAAGTAGGTCCAGCAACACCCAGTGTAGCTTGCTGGCATGTTTTTCTTGTATTTTCCTGATTTCAAGACACTAAATCATAATTTGGTGTCTTATGAACAACCGTCTGTTTTCTTCGGTTCATCTCTATTTAAACCTGCTTGAACTTGTTGTATCGCCTTCTCCTTTCCTCCATAATGGACACACAGTGTGACTAGTTTTCATATCAGAGTGTGAAAACCTACAAGCAATGATACTAGTTAACACACAGAGATGTGCAGTACAGTACACTGTGCATTTTCTGTTTTTAAAAAAACACTAGACAATAAGCTTGCAAGGTCTCCTACATTTGGAAAGTAAGTTAAAAATACACTGAATGTGTGCTAAAGATTAAAAACTCAGTGCCCAATAGATACCTGTGAGGCAAAATCATTCTAAACCAACGTACAGATTGGTGTAAAATATTCAAGGAAGTCCTTATAGCAGGCTTCCACTTCCTAAAGGGACCTACAAGAAATCTAGAGAGGAACTTTTTACAGTGGCATATAGTGACAGACAAGGGGGGATGGCTTTAAACTGACAGAGGGACTGGCACAGGTTGCTCAGAGAACCTGTGGCTGCCCCATCCTTGGCAGTGTTCAAGGCCAGGTTGGATGGGGCTTGGAGCAACCTGCTCTAGTGGAAGATGTCCGTGCTCATGGCAGGGGGATGAAACTAAATGGTCTTTAAGGTCCCTTCCAACCCAAACCATTCTATAGCTCTGTAATTTATGTGAACAGCTTAAACGAACAACAGGTAGTCAGTTTAATTCCATTTTACTTAACCACACATCATCACTGTGCTCAGAATAACTTTATTTAGCTTCTTAAATCCATTCTCAGACAGTCTCTCTTTGCCACTCTGAACAATAAATTCCAGAGAGGAGTAAACTGGTTAATGAACAGACACTCACTAATGCCTTGTCAGACCCTTTAAGTTGCCTCTTTGAATGACTGAACCACTGCTTTACAGTCAAGTGCGACAAGTATATGCAAGTACAAACTCTTATTTTAAGCTGGGCTTCACCCTGTATATGGAAGGGATGGGGGTATTCAGAAGAGCACCCGTTCTCATGGGACTAATGTGATGATGATCACACATGACAAGCTGTCATACTTGATAATAAGTCACCCGGAAAATGGAAGGAAGAGAAATTCCATTGCTGCCAGTGTACAAAAGAGCTGTTTAGATAATCAGTGCTGCAGTCAATGGTTTCCATCTCGTAACACCCACAACTTTGCAGCTGCTGCTGATTCCAATAGCACCTGACTCTTCAGTTGTGCCAAAACATCAAAAATGTACCCCTCCCAGGCCAGTGACTTTGCACTGTTTATTCCCCTAATTATCAATGAACTTCAGCTTTCTGCATCTCCTGTATGTCAAACACTGCCACCAAAAATTGCACCCAGTGTTGGAGAACAGCATATTTCAATATCAAATGTCCTAAACAGGCAGTATCTTTCTCTCCTTAAACAACTTTGAAATCAGTTTGCAAACAAGTAGAATAAAACAGCAAAAATAGATTCCAGAGGATAAGAACACATTTTCATGTTTAGTAATGCAAATAGTCATCATAAGAAGGCTCAGCTTAAAAGAAACTAAAAAAGCCAAAAATATTAAGACCCAAGAAGAGAAGAGACAAGACTTTGCCAACTAGCAGTCACTTTTTTTTGTGGGCAGAGAGAAGGCTTAATTAAGAGGGAATTCACAGTCCTGGAGGGACCACATCTTTTCTAAGTGACACCCCAAAATCTTCCTTTCCTTGGCTCAGTTCAGGAAATGGCTCCCTTACTAGCACAAACTGGATTGGTCTGACCTACAACATTCACCTTTTCAGCCTGTGACTTTTCACCCAAAGTAGGTATATTTTGCCCAAACAGGAAGGTTTCTTGAGAATGAGTTATTCATCTAAGCTAAACCCACTGCAAAAATGCCTTCATTTCCTACAGGCCAGCAGTAGGTGCGATGAAGAGTAAGTGAAGATACACAGATGGAGTACAAAGAAAACCAAGATATTCTGCAACAGTCAGTGCATCACCTGATGGCAGAAAATCTGGCAATGGCAAGTATCCAACCCGTGATGGTCAAAACTGTATAAATGGGATACTACTGTTGGATTTAGCATGGCCACTAAGGAGCCATGAGCTCCCATACAATGCATGAAACCTGACCATCTCTGCCTACCTGTACATGTAATCCCTGGGATGTAAAAGAGTTCACTTCTAACCAAAGCATGTGAAAAACAAACTAAAAACCCATCTCTCTTGGCAACCCTGTTCGACACTGTTCAGGTGTAAAAAACGTGTGTGGGAAACCACTAAAATACCTTGACCATTGACTATATACAGCACTTCACACAGTAATTCCAAAACAGGTAAGTGGTTAAAAGAACATCATGCACAACAAGTGGATTAAAGTACTGTGGATAGCATCTCAGGGAAACTGTAAAACTGTCAAAACCTTGTCCATCTCTTGATTAATCTATGCCACCATGCAGTAGTGGCACTGATTATAAATCTTCCAGATGCTATGTGAGCTAAGAGATCATTCAAGATTTCTCATTCTGACAAGGAAAACACAGAAAAAATACTTCACAATCTTTGTTATAGCCACAGGCTCATGAGATGGGATCAAACCGTGTGGTTTAAAAACAGAAAATACACTGAAAGTTACTCCTTGATGAAACACAAAGAAGCATTTATAATACAAATATATTGAATCACAAAACCAAAGTATTTTGACTCACTTAAAAAGTCAGTAGTACTAACAACTACAGCAGACTGGAAGCTTCTCTACTGAGCGTGAACTTCAGGGGTCAGAATGCAGAAATGTTTTCAAAACCTTGATATATGTATTCTGTGTATAAACCAGTACTTACAGATAGTACAAGAGTTCTGAAAAAATACTAAAGCATCTCTCCACAATGTAATGAAGAGCTGAGAGCTTCCACACATTTCAAATAATTGTCCTTGTCTGAGGCCTCAAACCACGTGAACTCACGCAGATGATACCTTATCACGTGTGTTTTATCAGATTTAGCTGACCAATTTGTGTTATTCACCTACCTGAAAAACTATCTAAAAGTAACAGAATTTATGGCTAATGCACTTTGCTTTAAATAAACTGAAGTCAGTGCTATGCAGAATCACTATTCTGCCAAAACTGTAATAGGAATAATCTCTCAAACTGTTGCCCAGTTAAGTTTGCTAGGTTTTCCTCTGGAGACACTGAAATCCGCTACAGAGTACTACACTGAAATAAATCAACAACAGAATACCATAGAGCTGTAATGTTAAAACACTTGTTTGTCTAATAAAACTGCCTGCTCTACAACAGCCTGGAATACTGTTGGTGGTTCTCTCTTCAGACCCTGCACTGAAGAGGAGCTATCTAATAAAAATATCAAAGTAGTGATCAGATGTTGACTTAGAGCAGCCTTCTTTGCTTGAAGCCATAAGTGGTTTTAGGTCTTACAATTGAAGCCATTTTTCTTGCAACAAAATCAAGACCAAGCAAGAGATCCACAAGGAAATACAGTGAGGTAATTTTCTGTATAACTTGTCTGAGTTCTCTCTTTACTAAATAAAACCCCTCTGAAAATCATCAAACTCGTAAAGCATATTATGTCTAAAAAAAACCTTGAAATCTAAAAAATATCTTCAACATTTACTCTTGTCTGAGTTTTTGGAACAAAACCACATACATCAGGAAGAGAACTCTCTAGTACAGAATGCAGGAAAGCAGAGGTTCATGCGAGATGACGGTAGGAGGAAAAGGAGGGCAATGGACAAAACCATTCCATTTCTCCCACCACTTCTAGTAGAGATAAAATAATACCACTCCTGTTGGGAAAGACGGCTTTTTTGGTTGGTTTTTTAGCTGTCAGTTACACTTTCTAGTTTAAGTGGCGTGTTGAAACTTCACTGTAATCTGGGACAGCACTGTAGAACGGGAGTTACAGAAATACCAACTACATCTAGTGTGCCATGTTCTGGGTTCATGCAATGGGAAGAGAAATCCTCCAGCAAGTGATACAAAGTGGCTGTAAGTAGGATCCTGCTCTGAACTGCCCTCTAGAGGAGTCCCTCACTCTGGCACTGAAGGAGAGTAAAGAGGTTGACATCTCTACAAGGGCATGTAGAGACAGGACAAGGGGTGATGGCTTTAAGCTGACAGAGGGGAAATTTAGATCAGATATAGGAAAAAACTCTTCCCTGTGAGGGTGGTGAAACACAGGTTTTCCAGAGAAGCTGTGGCTGCCCCATCCCTGGCAGTGTTCAAGGCCAGGTTGGATGGGACTTGGAGCAACCTGGTCTAGTGGAAGGTGTCCCTGCCCATGACGAGGGGCTGGAACTAGGTGATTGTTAAGGTTCCTTCCAACCCAAACCATCCTATGATTCTATGATTACGAGGGCAAACTAAAACTAGGCTTTCTGGATCCTCCCCTTATATTGTAATATGATACAGAAATAAAACAAAAAGTACGGACTTATTTGGATCTAAGAAAAATAAATGAAGGGAAAGTACTATATAGCACAGTCAATATGAATGAAACACATAAAACAGAGAAGTGTTCTGTAACTGAAATAGAAATAGGTAATAACCAAAAATCACTGCTCCCACTGTTTCCCATGAAAGGTCTGCCAGCACAATAACCAAATTACAGCAAAGTAAGACTAAGTGACAGTTACTTTGTATCAGAAACCTCTCAATTCATAAATAAACAGCACTCAGCCATGGAGTGCAGAAAGACTACTGACCAGCATTTTAAAGTGTCACAAAAATCATCAGTGAAAGGAACTTGGGACCAGTCAAGATACTGTATCAAGGACTGACGGCAGTGCTTAAAAAACACACTGACAAGCATAATGTAATGTCATACTGTTATTATCCTTCATATGTCTTCATTACCAAATACCACTACCTTCCTTCTCCTGATGGGATTCTACAAAGCAACTATTAATTCTCATTTACTGGTTTTCACATCTCCTTTGTTCTAACCAGGTTTCTCAGACCACGCTTGTTACTGTAATACCCAGCTCCCTCCTGGCAGTGCATTAGGCAGTGCAGGTAATATCCATTATGGCCTGCTGCTTCTCTTGCTGTCTCCCTGGGGGAGAAGATAGAGCATACAGAGCAGAGCTGGTACAGCTCTCCACAAGTAGGCATCACCCACCTGCCAGACAACAAGGAGATACAGACTGTATATATAAACTACTTTATATTCAAAGAAGATGCATACGGTACTTCAAAATAAACACATAGCTGTTACCACCCATATACCCTGGGAGTACAGCTGAAACAACTGTGCAGTTACAAGCAACGACAGAGTAAGTAGGAGAAAGGGTTTTTAAAAAGTAACTGTCAGACAAATTAAAGCTATTGAAAGCACAGAAAGAAAAAAAAAGCACCAGGAAAAGTGAATTAGGAAATAATTAAACAAGTCCTGAAGCAGAAGGGTAGTGTTTGCACTTAGTTCAGTAACAGCCTTAAGTCCATCCAAAGTGTTACAAAAAAGAGTGAGAAACAAGATGACAGATTAAAAGTAAGAGAAAAATACTTTATCCAGAGGCTTTGAACAGAAAGCAGTAAAAAAACTAAAAGAGAGATCTAATTACAGTGAAAGATGACCAGGAGAGGAGAAGCTGTGGTCACTGTTTGTTTTGGAAGTGAGGGTGGGGAAAATGTAGGAGAATCTCCAGTTTATGAGGGAAGGTTTAGAGCAACATGGATGAAAGAAGAGATTTGGGAAGTATCAATGCTATTTTAATACTGAAGTATTTTAATAGCAAATCCAACTGCAGCCTACTGTCACACAAGCTAACATATTTAAATAATATCTGAAAAGTAGACTCAGCAGTTATCTTTACTCAGGAGCTTAAAAGTCCTCTTAACTGACTAAAAATTTTTATTTCAGCATTTGTAGCCTCCTCTTTATAAAGTTTTAATATTGCTCTTTAATTCAAATACTTCTTTGACATTTCAGTAATAAGAATCGGTTGAAAATTTTCCCCTCAATTGCCAAGTTATTAAAAAACCCAACTTTTTCTGAAGCATGTATTTACAGAACAAAGCAGAGTCTTGCACATTGTAGTTTTATACGTATTCAACACATAGTATAATAGAATGGTTTGGGTTGGAAATGACCTTAAGATCATCTAGTTCCAACCCCCCTGCTATGGGCAGGCACACCTCACACTAGACTATGTCACCCAAGGCTCTGTCCAACCTGGCCTTGAACACTGCCAGGGGTGGAGCATTCACAACTTCTTGGGCAACTATTCCAGTGCCTCACCACCCTCACTGTGAAGAGCTTCTTTATATCTAACCTGAAATTCCTCTGTTTAAGTTTGAAGCCATTACCCCTTGTCCTACCATTACAGTCCCTAACGAAGAGTCCCTCCCCAGCATCCTTGTAGGCCCCCTTCAGATACTGGAAGGCGGCTATGCAGTCTCCACGCAGCTTCTCTTCTCCAGGCTGAACAGCCCCAACTTTCTCAGTGTGTCTTCGTATACGAGGCGTTCAAGCCCCCTTATCATCCTCGTGATCCTCCTCTGGACTTGTTCCAACAGCTCCATGTCCTTCTTATCTTGAGGACACCAGAACTGCACACAGTACTGGAAGTGGTCTCATGAGAGCAGAGGGGCAGGATCACCTCCATCGACCTGCTGGTCACGCTTCTTTTGATGCAGCCCAGGATACGGTTGGCTTTCTGGGCTGTGAGCACACACTGAAGCCGGCTCATGTTCAGTTTCTCATCAACCAACACCCCCAAGCCCTTCTCCGCAGGGCTGCTTTGAATCTCTTCTCTGCCCAACCTGTAGCTGTGCCTGGGATTGCCCTGACCCAGGTGTAGGACCTTGCACTTGGCTTGGTTAAACTTCGTAAGGTTGGCAACAGCCCACCTCACAAGCGTGTCAACTGGCGAATTTAAACATTTCCAGCTACAGCCCAGTTATCCCAGATGGGATATTGGGAATAAGATGTTACTGCTAAAATAAACACACTTTCCAACAAAGGATTTTACGAAACCACATCTTGGCACTAAGGTGCCTCTCCTTTCACAGACCACGGATGCAGTCAAAGTGGAAGTAACATACATAAATATACTAAGATGAATTTTATAAATTATATATAATATAACTAGCATATGCTATAGGCTTTAGTGCCAAACTGATAAAATTTCGTTTCTGTCGTAACTTTGATGCTATCTTTTCTTTTCAGGAACTTCTCACTTCATGACAGGTAAGTTCAGTAAATGACAGAGTATGCATTATTAAACACTTGTTAAAAAAAAAGATTCTGAAGACTGAAACAAAAGATACTGAAGACTGTCTTTGATGGGCTTTTTAAATACACCTTTCATAATAGTAAGTTCTGAATCACAGGAAATAGTAGTGACTGAAACTTGTCATTAAGAGTGACAAGCCACCCAAACAATCTTGACAAACATTGTTTAAGTGCTTGCCACCACAAAATAAAGTTTTACTACCTAGGTTTATGTGAAACACAACCTAATAAACTTAATTTATTCTGCCTTCTATATATTTATTTAACCTCCTGTGTGCATAAACCTGTCCTGGTAGAAACATCTGACTCTATCTGACTCCTTGACTTCTTAAAAATAAACAAATAAATAGATGGAGCATAGGCCAGGTTAAGCTTCACATCTCTGCACTACTGCTGACTGACAACAACAGAAGCATTAATCTAATAGGACAAAACTATTCAGCACATGAGATTGCTCAAGGTGTTGCCCAGAGTTTATGCTGGTAAACACCATCTCACCCCTGCTCACTTCTACTTTCTGCTCCAAAATAAGCAAGCATGGGCTCAAATTCTCAAGACAGCTCAACAAAGACAATATACCCACTCCTCTTCACCTCAAGACAGCTACAAAACCTGCTTATATTTGCTTCATAAACACCAATCAGTGCTGGCATAGCTCAAATTAAAACAGGAATCTAAATACAAATGAACGGGTTTGTTTCCATCAGCATCTCTCCCCATTATTTTAAATGAATAAAATGAAAGACACATTACACTAAACATCAGGCTAACATTCTGCATCCATGCACAAACAGCTGAAGAACTAATTGCAAATATAGTAAATAGGTACAGATTAATATGCAAATATTACCTTGCGTTGAAGGAGGAGGATGCTCCTGAGGCTTCTCTTGTGACAAAAGTCCCAGGTAGCTGAGAACTACATACTTTGTTTCATAGTGAAATCCTACAGGCACAGCAGTAGAGGACGCCATCGGGTTGGCTTGCGATGTGGCAGCACACTTGTGGGGCACGTAGGGTTTTCTCTGCGTAACTGGGGAAGACTGTAAGGAAAGAACAGAGTGTTTTGTTTGGGTTTTTTAATAAGGCTGCAATAGGTCATGAACTCAAACTTCACAAGGAATTATGTAACGATCGTGAGGTAATATCCAGGGTTTTGCCCTAATATCCTATGTGTTCTTTTTTGAATCAGAAACATGCAGAGTAAAACCAGCTGCCCCCCAGCCCAGCACTCTGCCTGTGGGCTGCCAGCAGTGGCATTTTTCACTCTGGCCTGGCACACATACTCTCACATTAAAGCAAATTGGACAGTTCCCCACCATGTGTCTGCCTCCTAATGCCTCCCAACTCAATCACACGCACAAATGCATATGTATTCATGGCAGGGAGGTTTTGAAGGATTATGAAGACTTAGTTAACTACAATGTGAGGTAACAAGACAGGTTCAGAGGAGCCTCTCTTCCCCTAAGCCTCTGACAAGTATATTCCTGATTCTCTGCTTTCTCAGATTCACTATTGTAATGCTACAAAATTTTAATGCAGAAAAAGTGACCACAATTGCCTTGAATTCATTTTACTGTTCCAATAGCAATGGAAAACACATGGTCAACAGAGGAAATTCCACATTCATTGTAGGGATTGAAAGAACAGATGGTAGTGTGACCTGGATTTCTCACCCAGACATTGAAACTTACAAACTAGAAATCCACACCTAACAGCAACATTTGGCCTAAGAACTTCCATGTTTTACTGTAATTGTTTTGTTAGGGTTTGAGTTTTTTTCAAACATCCAAATAAGAACAGCAGGAAAAGCTAACATAGAGAGACATTAGTAACAGCCATAAAGAACAAGGGGGAAAAAAATCTCACAAAGCAACATGAAAGTGGGGAAAAAAGCCACAAAACAGACTGAAAAGAAGTTTCAGATTAATCAACATGGTTTAGCTCCTTACATCAGGAACAGTCTGGATAACTACTTCTAATGTGCTATCAACTTGATGAATCAAATAATTTTGAGGTTTACATTAAAGCCCTAAATATTATTAAATTCTCCATCACTTCAAAGAGTCATTCCCAAATAAGTAGTAGCCTACATTCTTGGCCAATGTCTAAATGAAAGGCATGCAAAAAAGTTCATGCTACAAGAATAGATACTTAACAGATAGTAAAGGAGCCAGACAATTTACTAGCGTGAGACTGCAGGTTCATTCAGAAGAAAAATTTAAACAAAGTGTAAAGTCTAAAGCAGGTAGAATGAGAAAAATGTCATATACAGAGAACAGAAGTTGGAGCATCTCCAGAGAGTTCCCAATTACACTGGAAATACCTTGAGAATAAGAGAGAGAACCAAGCTCCCAAACCAAAGCACAACCTGCAATTGAAGCCTCAAAACTAAAAATAATACTAATAAACAGAGCAAGTAAAAGAAAAGCATTGACCTGTCTAGCTATGCAAGATGTCTGGGCTAATTTCTAACCCCCTCTTCCCTGGAAAGGAATTCAGATTAATAGCAGTTTACCCTGGTTACTGAGGATAAACAGAACTGTAACTGTGCTGTGGTGTGGTTCCTGTGTGAGTTAGGTAGCTTGGCAAAGAAAAATTCATCCATCAAACTAAAAGCCACAAAAGGAAAAGAGTTGGTGTAAAATTGGCCAAGTGTTCTTTCTTTAATCTTTAGCAACCCTAGCTTCTGAAACTCATTCAGTATTGAAAACAGAAGAGGACTCTTTCGTGAAGAAAGAAGTCTGGAAGCCCTGCCTCTTGCCATGTATTTCAAAATGCCTGATATCCTTTAGCAGAAAGATTCAGTTGAGTCTTTGCTATGGCTTGAACCAAAGCAGCGATGTATATAGGGAAGAACCAATGTTGAAGCTTTGAGTCAGCACTCATCCCTGTTCCCTTGGAGTAGTAATTCTACATTTATGTTGCCTCTTCCATCCCAGAGTGCTCCTCAGGCAATGTATCATGATTCAGAAATGTAAGAGATTACAGCAGAGGATAAGCACAGCTTTTGCACAATACACAGTTACCTTTCAGCTACTTCCAGAAACTGAGTTTTGTAAAGCAGGGAGATATGGCAAAAACAACTGCTCAGAAGACTTTAGGATCCTTCAACAATAGACCTGCTCTTTGGACCAGATCCCCAGATGTCATCACATCACAGGTTCACATCACCAGGTGCGAAAGATGCCATTCACCAAAAAGCAAAAGCTCCCCAGCACATTTCAGTTCTGGTTTGTTCAGTAGAGATCCACAGTCCTGAAATCAACATGCTTTTTGCAATGCCTGAGCCACAGCGAATGGGAGCCCTTCCAGACAACCTGAAGTGATCTGTCCTGAAAGAATCAGTCTGATAGATGGTCCACTGATGTCCAGACACTATGCTGTCAATCAAAGAACAAGTCTGAATATATAACAGAGATTATTATTCAAAATATAATTCCAAATCAATGCAGAAAATGAAAAACAGTGAAACAATCAAAGCAAGTGCCACTGTCCAGACCAGCACAGTGATCCACCTGCAACAGTGAGACCTAAATCACACAGATCTCAGCATGCTTAGCTCAGCACCTCTGGAGAGAGGAGGAAAAGTGGGAGAATCAGACCACAGCTTACTTAGTGATTAATGCTTCCCTGGGAAAAGAATGAAGAAAAAAAGCTTTATATGAAAAGAAAGTAATCACTTTGGTTGCTATATTGTGAAAGGTAGTTTTATGCAAAAATGAGAAGGGAGACTTCAGAATGGAAGAAATATCTTCAGCTTCTCATAAAAAGAATGTCAGACTGGAAAAGCACTTCAGAATCACTGGCCTTTCCTTGAGAGAAGCCCACAGCACAACTACTGAATTACTCATTTTCAACTGTGAATGACTGGGTTTGTTTACAGAAAGAAATAGAGAAATATTGACTCAGATACTGTAAATATCTCAGAAAAGGACATTTTTCAGGAATAAATGGGATTAAAAAAGGACATGCAGCTTGAGAGGCCAAATCAGAGGAAGGAGAGCTTTTCTCTGCAGGATCAAAATGGAAGACATCCAGAAACTGTTCAAGAGAGTAAGACAAAGGCTTGTAGGGGAGATGTAACAGAGCAGAGCAAAACAGGGCATTATACAGACTACATGAGCCTCAAAGTAAAGGCAAGAGGGTTACTTCTGGTGCAACTGTAAAAAAAATGACCTTTCTCAATTCCTGCACCCTTGGGGGAATGAAAGGCTACCTATGTCTTTGAAGCTTGCTTACTTGTTACTCCTCCGGCCCTGCTGTTACTTGTTTCATGTGGGCTGAGCTGCTCAGCCGACCGGAGAACAGGAGTTCCAGTTAGACTTACATTTCTTCATGCAATCTGTTACATCCTAATCCACAGAAGAGTTTACACTAGATAATAGGCAAGGCAAGTCACTGAATATAAACCCCTCGCGATGAGGCTCTACTATGTTTTCATCCTTACCTGCAAAATCCTATCGTGCACCAAGCTGTGCTTACTGTGCATCACTCTGAAGTCAAAGTGCAACAGCACTATGGTAACTGCCCGTAAGAACAGTTCAGCAGCTGCCACTAAGATCCAGTGTGCTTCTATTTGACTGTTGCAAGTCCAGTTTCCTTTTGCATTTAGAGCTGAAGCCTTACAAAGTATTTTGCTGCATGTTTTTAAACAAAGCAGTGGATGATTGATATCACTACTGATTTCTAATACACTAAAAACACACATCCAGAAACTGCCCCTCACCTGTCACAGTTTTTTTACAAATACCACCACCACCATGACCACAGTTAAGTTCTGCTTGAAAAAGGAGTCAATCTAGGGGTGGATACAGTTCCCACCTACGGTCCACGTTGTCAAGCCTCACTTACCAGCTACAAACTTAACCATCCTAGACAATGGCATTAGCAGAACACTTCCTGCTGCTGGAGAATTGTTTCAAAGCGTGGTCTCAGTCAGCAAGCACTTGCCCAAGCACAGGGAGATTTAGCAAGGCAACAAAACAGTAGCGCTGCAGTTCAAATCATTTTTAGGGCAGTGTGCCACTGATATGTTCACAGGTTTGGGCCATCGTGCTGGTATCAATCCCTGCATTAGCTAACCACTCTCAGTACATTCTAATCTGCAGCCTTCTTTATCCAAATGTACCAAACTTCAAGGAGTTGCAGGTCTACAAAACCACACCCTGTATCAACAACATGGAAAATATTCAATTGCTCTGCAACCTTAACAGAAAGCCTGTGTAGGGATTTGGGATGAGACTTGCATGTGCAGACTAGTTTAAACTGGCAGTGGTTTGTCTCTGAATTCAAACACTTCACATAACAGGACTTTCCAAAGCACCAGACTGTGATCAAGTTGGGAGATAAATTCTTCAGAATACTTTTCCAACAAGATATGAGGGTGTGTCTAAGAGACTGTTTTTAATAAACTGAGAATTACTGAGTTCAAACATGTCAGCTCCTACTGGAAATTAATCAATATTGCATCCATTACTGATCCTCTAGTGGCACTTAAGGGATAGAAGTACTGGAAAACACGATAATTGCCTATCTGGGCAGAGGTTTTAGTTGATCTTAGAGGGAGATGTAATTAAGTGAGCATTCTAGGCAAATGGTTTGGGTTTTTCTCTTCTAAGAAGAAAATCAAAATGTACAAGTTATCTGGTACAATGGTTCTCATCCTTTCCAGCTTTAAACCGCCTTACCACAATATTAAGTCATGACAAGCTCAGCTTTCATTAACCAGCTTTCATTCACTTTAACGTGTCAAGCGCTATGTGGCTTTGAAGGCGACCATGAGGACAGGCAGGTGAGGCGCTCGCTCCAAGTTTCAGCGGCGCCAGACGAACGCAGAGCCGGAGCAGACGAGCAGCCTGCGAGAGTGCAGCGTAAGCTACTCAGTTACTACGGCGATGAATGAGATATTTATATCCGGGCAGAACCGGCAAGGAGCAAAGAGCCGGCATGAGTCAGCCGGCGGGGTCC
>NW_009928873.1:0-10851 GCF_000696875.1 Nestor notabilis
TCATAGAAGGCCACCAAATTGGTCAGGCTGGTAAAAAAATCAGGAGCATTCCATTTACTGGGTAAAACAGAAGAAGCATTTAAGAAACTCCTCTAAACTTATCTGTTCCTTTATCAAATACCAAGCAGTAGAAGTCTTTTCTCTTTCCACTGGTAATGCTCATATTTTCACATCATAGATATGTGTACTTTGGCTGGGTCCTCTGGAATGTCCAATGCTTGCTAGTTGTTTTTGTCTTAGTTGTAGATAGATACTCCAGGAAGAAAACTGATGAAACTGGGGATGGAGGAGAAAACCACTCCTTAAAATGGCATATTAACAGTATCTATAATAACTTGTAAAATAGGTTTTCTGGAGGTTACTTGATATTGCAAAGGATGATTTCATATGAAGTGGTAGTAGGTATGATAGTGTCTTTTAGGTTGTTTGATGGTCAGCTCCATGTGAAAGTGAAGGTACAATTTGAGGAAATCTTTTGTGGGTATAGTTGCTGATCACTCTCACTGTTTTCTGCCTCCTTTTTTCCTATAAACATTTTACCCTTTACAACTTCATAGTTTGTAACACAAACATTTCCAAGTTCTTATCCAAATCAGATCACCTAGCAGAGAAGTTCTGATTTTCATAGAGATAAGCATATGCTATTTTTTCTTGTGTTTGACAAAAGTAAGTGGTATGGTGGTTTTGCTAGCACAAAAAGCAAATCAGTCTGGTCTGTCTGAAACCTTTTAGAGTGAACTTGTATCGATTTTGCCCGTGTTTGGTGAGCATTGCAGTTTTGATGTATCACTGGGGTCTCCGACACCGGAGTTGCTCTTCTGTGGACTGGCAACCTAAACCAGGATGTTCTTCAAGTGTGAGGTTGGTTCATATCAGAGGTGTTTGCTCTTTAACAGTCAGGACCATAAGTTGCAGACTGGCAGAACTGCAGCTACCTTGTATGCTTGGGTTTTGGGCAAGGGCATGAGCTCAGCAATGGCTCACCAGTGAATACATAAGGCTGTGCGGAGAAAACATGTTGCCAATGTTTTCTTCCTTCTTGAAATCACCTTCTTAAGATGTGATGGAGGGTTTCAAGGCCAGGTTGGACAGAGCCTTGGCCGACATGGTTTACTGTGAGGTGTCCCTGCCCATGGCAGGGGGGTTGGAACTAGATGATCTTAAGGTCCTTTCCAATCCTAACTATTCTATGATTCAAGGATTGCAATGCAGGATGGTTTTTGTATGGGTACTTCTATTTACAATATGTGTGAAGGACTTTAAAAATTAATTCTATGGGGTTTTTCCACCTTTCTTACTTTAAGGCAGTTTTTTCCTGCATACTGTTAATAAGGAAAAAGTCATGGGAAAAGCACAAAATATTTCAATTGGGTTATTTTACCACCATCTTCTCTTTCACGTATATAGCTTGCAGCATTCTTTGCCTCCACCTACTTTATTCCTGACCTAGCAGGTAAATTGCTGTGGTTGGTGTTATTCTCTTCCTGTTGGCCTCCAGTTCTTTGCTTGCAGTTATGAAAAAGAGTGCTGAGACAGCGAGTTAAGAATGAAGTTCTGTGACTTGAATTAAAAGCAAATAAAATGAAGGAGAAGTTGTGTAGTAAGCAATATAGCAGTATTAGCAGCTGAATAGTGGTATGAGTTGCCACAATTAGAATCATTTTGCTGTGAAGCTGTTTCAGGTATTAAAAAAGCTTTTCTGTTGTGTAATTTTCTTGTGAACTTCAGTAACTGAATACAAAGTTGACCTTTTTCTTTAGACTGAGGAATCCTACGCCTACTGGTTCTAAATGCTACTTGAATAGAAACATTAATCCTGGCACAGAGTACCTTGCAAACAGGATTTGTTTATGTAGAATAGGTTAAATGCACTTTTTTATACTTGGTTTTATAAAGATGCTGACCACAGAACTTTGGTGGTGTTTTTTTAGTCTTACTGATGGATGCTGACAAGAAGTAGGATAAGAACTCGCTGAGAAACTGTACTTTGGTCTAGGTAAAATAAACTGCAAAGAATATTTGTGCTTTCTGCAGGAAGCATATCTCAAGGTACAGGAGTTCTTATTGCATTCTTTGCGCATATATATATGTGTGTGTGTATAAAAAAATAAAATTCTGCTGAGTCAGTCTCTTGTGCTGAGCTGTCTCTGAAAAAAAGTTGTGGCCATAGCAGCCACAAGCTTCTCTCCCCTGTCCCTGCTTCTCTCTCAGAGGAGAGGAGGAAGTGCAATGTGTGACAGCGAAGTCTCTTATTAACCCATGACCCCAAGTTAAAATGTACCATCTTTGCTTTGTCATGCCTTTCCCTTTCCCTCCTTGCCTGCTCTGGTGAGCAGTGTATTTGGTGCATGACTGGCTCATGGCTGCTGTAGCCCGGGCCCACAGGGGTTGATGTGGGCCTTCACACCAAAGGTGTCATTGCTCCAGACTCTGGCTAAGTGACCCACTGCCCCTGTGCTATATGTATCCAGGGAAGTTACTGAGCCATTGTTGGAGGAAGGTTTACTCTTACAGCTTCTGGGCATAAGGAATTGTCTGACTTCAGTGGGAGGTTTTACCATATCCAAAGCTATCCTGTAACTAGGAAGGGTGCCAGTTTTGGGAACACACCCTGTGTCCATCCATCCACAGAGTTAGCTTCTGTAGAAGTGGGTGCGGAGGCTATGTCTCTACTGGCACAAGCCAGATGTATTAATGCCTGGTGCTGTATGCATGTGCTGGCCGGTAACCTGATGCATCACTGGGGCTCTGGCTGATGCTTCTAGGCTTCTTCATCTCCTCTGAATTTTTTTGACTCTCTCCTTTGCTATGATTAAAACCACTAATTCAGTTTGGCAGTAGTAGGGTGTTAGTTAAGCTATGTTTGAATGTCTTTCTCTTTTATGGAGGGGCTTTCTCTTCATTTTGTGCCAGGGCAGTGCGGCCAGGCCCATGACTTGGAGCAGTTTTACAGTAATTATCTCCATTGCCTGGTTTAACACAACATCAAAGAGCTAAATCTGGTATAGAAAAAAAGCAATAAAATGTTGTAGGATTACCAGTTTGTAATACAGGGTAGCCAAAGTTCTGTACAGCAAAGCTGCAGACAAACTTGAAACAGTTGCTGTGTGTCTACAAAACTGGGATGGCTGGGACTTGGAACTTGCTAATGGACAGGTAGAAGTAGTAAGATTCTGCATTAACTTTTCAGAGACCAGGCAAAGTCTTTGGTGCTTCCAGTGTTTTACCTGACATAGGAGTTCAAACCTTCACATAATGATGCTGACAGTTTCTAATCAGAGGAGGAAGATGAATTTGGCTTGATACTAGAATGTTCTGGCTTGTCAGTCAGGGAGAAGGGCATCATGCACAGCCTGCAGCACTGCTTGATAGCAGGGCTTGCAGATGTGAGAAATCTAACTTACCCAATTGGTACACTAAGATGTGATATTTATTTTTGGGTATCCTGTTCTCAATGACTGTGAATTGAAATCGTAACTGTGCAGTCTCTCTGTGGAATATGCTGTATGTCTGTTCATCTTAAAAAAAAAATAAAAGTAATACAAAAAAAATCAGTTGTGGATGAAGTCAAGCAAGGTAGGGAAAACTATCTAATAGCTACTTTAAGAAAGTGTTGAAATGTAGTTGAATTGTTTTTCTTAATATTTGCCATATGTAGCGTGCACAGACTAAACTTTTATGTCAATCACTCTTTCTTTTGCCTTCTCTTTTCTCCGCTCAGTAGTAATTTTATACATAGCATTATACCTTTAATTGAGAAGTAAATAATTGCTATCAAGCATATTGAAACTCCATGGATCTACATTTTAGGTTTTTATTTTTTCTAGAGCCCATAGTAGAATAATAATACACTTTCAGAGAAGTAAGAAAATTGCTGTGTAGTTATAACATGTTGGGCTATCATTTTGACTAGTATTCATGATTTCATGACATTTAGCTAGACAGTAGGAAAGTTAAGACTTCCTCAAAGGATTGTCAGTGTGGTGCACATCACAGACACTTCCAGGAACTGGGGCTGCCATGATACACAGCCATGGGGAATCTAGGTTGGATAATCACAAATAAGCTCACAGCTTTTATGTGGATAATAAATTTATGTAGGGTAATATTAGAGAAAGGACTAAGGGCCTGATTCTGATACTGGTTTTAGTAGTGTAAGCTGAGAGTAAATAAATGGTAGAGGGATTCAAGAGGAGAAGCTGGTACAAAACTGACATCGAATTAGCACTTTGAAAAACCAAACCCCTATGTCACTTGGAAAGCTTGAGTGCCTTTAACCTCCATAGACTTCTAAAACATGATTCCTATGAGCCTCTTTAGAAGGAAACACTGAAGTATCATTCAGTGTGCAAGATAAATGTTTTTGGCTAGTCCAACCTTTCGGAGACTAGTCTAATTTGAGCTAAAATGATGACTATTATAGTATCTAATTTTTTTCTTAATTAAGATGACTTTAAATAGTCCAAATTATGGGTAATTTTAGAGAAAAAAAATGGCTGTGGAGAAAGCTACATGTGATTCTGTTAAAAACAGATCTCTATTATTGTATGAGAATTATTTTATGCATATTCCTCAATATAGATTATTTTTTTGTTGGTAGGAGTTAAAGAAAAACATGAAGTGCATGCATAAACAAACAAGTTTTGGTCTTACCAAAGCTTAAGATTTGCTAATATAATTTGTTGCATAATTCAGGAAGCAAAAATCCTGACTTAGAAAGAGGAGGTCACAGGGCACCCCGGAGGCGGTTCTTGCAGGCGCTGTGTGCTTTCTGCTGAAATCAGTGTCTGTAGATTTACTTGGATACTGTTAGTGCCTATTCCTGTGTGAAACACAATACTCTGTGCAGGACTTGACATTGTTTACAATGTAGAGGAAGTGCAGGAATTGTGCAGTAAGCACTTTGTGTGTACATAAAGAATACATAATGTAGAACTGGAAAAAAAAATAAAAAAAAGCTTTTATGCTCTGCATACTTGTGTGGCTTTCAGCCAACATAATGATGTAGGTGTATATCTTACAAATTATGTAGAAATATGTCAGGATGTATTTATCTGGTATAAGAGTTCTGAGAGCAAATTCATTACTGTTTTGCGCTTAAAATATTAATGAGGCATAGAGCAGCAATGCATTGTATCATTACATGTTTATGCTTGTTCAAGCAGCAACTGTTACTTGTTTCTGGCTTAGAAAAACAGATTTTTTTTTTTCCCCTCTAATAACTAAGTTTAATATTAAAACTTAAGACTCTGTTCTGCCTCTACTTTTTGTGTATTTATAAAATAAATACCCGTATAGTTTGAAAAATTACAAACACCTTTGGTTCAATATAACTTTGCTTAAATAAACTCAGTCGTC
Organism: Nestor notabilis; assembly: GCF_000696875.1. NCBI lineage: Eukaryota > Metazoa > Chordata > Aves > Psittaciformes > Psittacidae > Nestor > Nestor notabilis. The sequence goes on from NW_009928873.1 coordinate 5,359, forward strand.
TATCTTGAGTTAGCCCTTTAGATTCATCTGTCTTATTAATGAATTGTGTATATTTTTGGAACAGAGTAGGTGCTATGAGGTATTAAATGATTTTGGCATCCAGTTCAGATAGGATATCACAGTTTAGCTTTCTTCCTCTTGTGCCTTGTGAGTGATACGCTTTTAAGTTTGCTTTTGGCATGGAGATCGGGTAGTACAGACTTACCGCTTTGCAACAGAATAACAAAAGTTGTTATGAAATACATCATTCTCTTCTCCACAAAGGCCAAAAAAAACCCCCAAACCAACACACAATTGGCTTTTACCAATGAAGTTTTAAAAAAAATAAAAAGGGCCTGTGTCTTAAATCTGTCCTGGAGATGAGTGCATAGTGGTAATTGTAAAGCATGTTACAACATTTTCAGTACTAGTGTGTAGCTGACTTACTGGATTTCTTCCTCCAGATACCTAACTTTAGAAAGCAGATTTATGTGTGGAGGTGTACTTACAAAAGAGGCAGTAAAGCCTCTTTACTGAAATAGTACAAAAGAGCTCAATAGTTACAGATAGAAGTCAAAATAGAACAGTGTATTGCTAAAATAAAATGAGTCTGTGAAGTGCTTAATATTGGTTTGATTTGTCTTGAATCTCTTAAAGTTCTATGGTTATTTTTGGAGGGGTTGGACAGGAGCAGTGCACCTGAAGCAGAGGAAGCCTGTTTGTGTAGGTAGATGGTAGGTAGATGCCTTTTTGAAGGCATCACGTTCCTGCATCTTTGCTTCTTACATGCACACTTCTGCATGCTCTCTTTGCCTAAGATTTGAAGTTATCTAGTTGATAAACTTAGGTTAAAAGTATGAGATGTCAAAATGCTGTACTTCACCAGCTCATGGCTGGTTAAATGTATGGTACTAAAACTCTTAGAAAGGACTTCTCCAGATTTTTGTAGGACCTTTCTGCCATCATTAAACATGTTTAAATTACAACTGAGTTTCTTTTTGTAAAGTAGAAAAGTAATTTGATAGCTGAAAAAAACTTTAAGATTCCTTCAAGTACAGAATATTGAACCTTGATTTATATCTTCAAGGCATCCAATTTTTATAGTCTAAGAAGAGCATAAAAGCAGTGTGGTTATCTTTTTTGTGTTGTTGCTTTTTGTTAAGACAGAATTTCATGCCAAATTCTCTAAGGATGAGGCTTACCAATTGCATTGCTTTCCCTAAGTCAAGGCTGGATAAAGCCTTCCTCTTGCTCATGTGACTGGGGATTTGGCATGGCTGTCTATTTATTAGGTCAGTCAAGGGTCAGGTAAAGAAAAAAGAAATGGCCCTTAAATTAGCTTGATAATCCTGATTTATTTTCTTTTTTTTAAACCTTTTTACTTTGAATAGAGCATATTTAGAACACTGCAGTGGTTGAACTAAATACACTGATTATAGGCGAGAATAGATAAATGTATGTGAATATGTAAACAGTTATCACAAAAGGTGTCTAACTGTACTGCTTTTTTTCTGCATTGGAGGTGGCTTTTGCCACACGCCCTCTGCAGCTGCTTGAAAGGAACACATTTATCTAAGCTCAGGAAAAGTAGAACATCTCACTTTGCATCTTACCTGGGGAAACAGGTCTGGCTCTGGCTTTGCCTTGTAGCCACTGGCCTTGCATTTAACAGGAGAGTAAGTGTTCCAGGTCAGGAGTCTGAATGAAACTGGAGTCTCTGCTCTCCTGCCAGGCTTTTGTGCTTCTTGGAGTACATGGATAAACTCAAAGTAGAAAATAAAAAGTGAATGCTTCCTTCTGAGGTATAATTCTTAGGAAAAAAAATTAAAATCTGTAGGGTAAAGAAATACACCCTTCAAACTAATGCTATTTCGTAAACTTCTTTTGTAGTTTATGGCAATATCTGTCTTCTGGTTCTGTAGTTACTGAGTCCTCTAACTTTATTCTGCAGTGTGGATGTAGTGGATAAAACACAGGTAAGAAGAATAGATTAAAATAGTTGTCATAATGTTCCACCAGCAATTTAGACAGGGTGTGTGAGTAACAGACACCCTTTCTGGTTTGCTTTGAGGTACACTTCACAAATGTTTAAAAGCTTTCTTTGGATTACTTTGTAACTGTGTAATGAGTATGAGTACATACATTTCCCTCCCAGTAATTAGTGAGCTCTACTTCAGCAAGAGAGACAGAATATTGTAGTAGATTGGGCATTGGACTGGAAACTAGGTCATGCACTTATGATTATTAAATCGTAGTCATTTAGTTTTCTCATCTGAAAAGGCAAGAAGCATTTGAGAAATGCTGAGGATGAAAACTAGGATAAAGTGTTTGGTCTTGTATTAGTCTTTTTGGATAATGTTTTGCAATGTTGTCTTTTTACTGCTATAATCTAGTTTCTATTTATAATTTTTTTTTCTTCGGTGACCCAAATCATCTTCTAGTTTTTGCAGTAATCAGTCTGCAGGCTGCTATTTCTTTTAAAGCCGTATCTAAGTAAACCCATCTCTACTCTGTATAGTACTGACTGACTTTGTCCTACCATATTGTAATTACAAGTATAGAGGGTATTAGTGGATATGCAATCTGCTGAATGTACAGTTTGCTAGGTCCGTGAAAATCCATTAGACAGGACTGCAGATCATGGCCAGTGCTGAATTCTGGGGGGAGCAGGAAGGGGGAGGAGAAGTAGTTCTGAATAGGCAGGAAGAAATCACCCATCTGTGTAGCTAAACCTGCTTCTGGCTTCAGGCCATGCTGTGCCACATGCAGATTAGTTCCAATTAGATGAAGTGGTAGCTGACCCTTGGCTGCCTCCTGTAAGCTTCCTGGGTCTGAGCAGCATTGGTAGAGTTGCATCCATTCCAGCTGAGGGGGGAGAAGAGGTGAGAAAGCATTTAGTATTTATCAGCTGAATGCCTGAGGAAGCTCAGGTCAGTGTTTCCTGCAAGAAAATGTATATCAACCTTAAGCTAACCACTACTTGCTAGCTTTTAACTCAGCAAAACTTCATTTCTTCAAGAAGCTAGAATTCATGTCTTCAGGCCTAAAATTCACGCAAGGATGTCGTTTATTGACATCAGCCTTCATGGCTAACCTTTTAAGGGTACGTTTAGCCATCTGAAGGCTTTGCTAACTATTGGATAGGCAGGGGTGATATAAATTTGAAATACATTCTTTTCCCACTCTTTGTATTCTAGAGAAAATATCCTGCACAGAAAATGTCTAAAGACTGAATAAAATTTCTGCCATACCTTGTGTAGTGGAGCTGCTATTGCCCTCAAAGATACATTTTTAAATATCTTATTTTTTCTTTTGTTTTCTAAAATATGCTAAAAACCATGCACATGTATGTTCTCTAAACACAAGGAGCTGCATACATTTGCTTTACATATGAATTATGACATTCTTAGAAATTATGCTTTTGTAGGGTAAATAACCAGCAAATTAAGATTTTCTTTGAAAAATAACTTGATGAAGGTTTCACAATTAATGAAATGAATCTACTTTCATGTCAAAATATTGAATTATATCTTAATCCTCCCATATTTTTAAATAATTTATTTCAAATCAATTCAAGTTTTCTATTCAGCAGTGACCAGAAAGCCTATATGATGAATTAATATTTGTGCACCTAATCCTGAAATACTTAATTATATAAGTAGCTATAGAAGGGTAATGTTTCTCTGGCTGTACTCCAAATTGGCATCAGTGCAACTCTCAAAATATATAGTGATAAGGTGGTTCTCCCACCCCCCGAAAATGCTTACATGCATCTGTTTACTTAAACACGTAGAAATAATGTTTCAGATGCTATGAGGAAACGTGGCATGTGCATAAAAGCCCCATTTATTTTGTACTGGCCTCTTACACTTCATTACTTTACATAGGCAAAGTTGCTCTGTGGAGAACAGAGCAATAACAAAGTAGGTAGACATACAGCTGTAGAAAACTGAAGCTGGATCTGTTATGGTGAATCTGCTCTGCATTCTGTGAGTCTGTTATCTTCAGCAAATCTTATTAATACTACTGTCATTAATCTCATTTTGGTGCTGTGGGTGTTGGAATCCAAGCACTAGCACTGAGAAATTCAGCTTGGGTTGAAGGTGGTATGACTTGAACAGGAATTTACCCTACCTGTCCTTTCTTCAATTGACAATATATGTTGTTATAGGCAAATTAATTTCTGTTTGCAACATCAAATACATGTTGGCAGGAGCAGAACCTGTTCTGGATGGAAGCTTTTCTTTTGAGTCACAGCATAAAGAGAGTGTCAGCATCTCTAGATTATGTGTGCTGCTATTCCACTCTGCCTTGAAATGAGTAGCTAAAGGAAAATGCAAGTTAATGATTGAGTAGCTTTATCAGGTGGTGCAGCATATGGGACTGAAGTATTTGAAATAACCACAACAGCAAGTCCTGGGTTTTAAAATAATATCTTCTAAACAAGATTACTCCCCCTCATGTAGTTTTTCGTGCTAAGGAACTTGTAAAGAGAGTATTTTTATAAGCCTTTTCCATGACTTAACCTACCCAATTTAGTCTGTGCTCTGACTTTTATCTGCCTCATAGGTTTTGGCAAAGCATGTTAGTTTAATTTTGGGGAGCCATTTTTTTGGGGTATATGTTTACTGTACTGCAATTGACCTATCTTAATAAAGCTTTCCAATGCTTTGGCCCACATTTCACTGACTTACGCAGATGTGTGAAACCCACGAGTGTGTGTTCATATCTTTTCCCCTGCTTGACTCAAAGAGTAATACAGAACGACAATAATACAAAACAATTGAAATGAAAGTACCTGGCATTCCTCTACATGAAGTTAGTTATTGCCAGTGTCTGGTGCTAAGGACTGTGATTGTTCCTTGAAATGATCCTTTTTTTTCCTAAAACTATAAAGACCACTGTCTGAACGATACCTAGTGGAAGGAGCTTGGAAAATACCATCACAGGGAATGCGAGTGGAATATTATTATAAAACCATACGGTAATTCCTGTTGGAAAGGATCTCAGGAGGTCTCTAGTCCTACCTTCTACTCAAAGAAGGTCAGGTATATAGAGAGAACAGGTTTCTCGGGGCAGTAGCCTGTCAGGTCATGAAAACCTCTATGGACAGAGCCTGTACAGGTTCTCTGGGCAGCTGTTGTCTTTAAACACTAGCAACTAAGCACTGCACAGCTTGCTCACTCACTTGCCCATATTGGGATGGGGGAGAGAATTGGAAGAGTAAAAGTGAGAAAACTCGTGGGTTGAGGTAAAGACAGTTTATTAGGTAAGGCAAATGTCATACATGCAAGCAAAGGAAATGAAGGAATTCATTCACTTCCCATTAGCAGGCAGGTGTTAAACCATCTCCAGGAGAGCAGGGCTCCATCATACATAATGTTTATTTGGAAAGATAAACACCGTAACTCCGAATGTCCACCTCATTCTCCTCCTTCTCCCAGCTTTATATGCTGAGAGTGATGTCATACAGCATGAAATATCTCTTTTTTCAGTTTGGGTCAGCTGTCCCAA
>NW_009928873.1:10887-13813 GCF_000696875.1 Nestor notabilis
TCTTTCCCCTCCCAACTTCTTGTGCACAACGAGCCTACTTGCTGGTGGGGCAGTGTGAGAAACAGAAAAAGCCTTGACTCTGTAAGCACTGCTCAGCAAGAACTAAAACATCCCAGTGTTATTAACACTGTTTCCAGCACAAATCCAAAACATATCCTCATACTAGCTACTATGAAGAAAATTAACTCTCTCCCAGCCAACACTGGCACAGCAATCTATATATGTGTTTGTACTCTTGGGAGGAGGTTTTTTCTCTTATAGCCAGTCTGAGCCTCTCTCCTTTTGCCCGATGCCTGTTGTCTATTGTCCTTCTGCTGTATACTGCTCTGGAGAGCTTGGCTGTGTCTTCTAGATGGCCTCAGCACAGGTGCTAGAAGGCTGCTGTTAGGTATCCCCCCAAACCTTCTCTTCTGCAGATTCCAGAAGTCCAGTTCCCTAACAGGGGATGTGCTTCAGCCCATGATCATCTTGGCAGCCTTTCTGATATTAGGGACCCAAAGTTGGACTCTATCATAAATGCAGTCTAATGAATGTCAGGTAAAGCTTTATGATAATTTCCTTCCATCTGTGCTCCTGTTAGTATATATATGCTATACTGCTATACTGCTGTTAATATAGCCCAGGAGACTGTTGGCTGCCTTTGTTGCCTGTGCTCACTGGTGGCTTCTTCTCAGTTTGCCGTCCACCAAGTCCTTTTTGATAGACCTACTCCTCCTCAGCCAGTCAGTCTGTCGCCAGCTCAAATCATTGTAATCTGTATTGTTTCCTTTCCAGGCTGCAGTACTCTGCATTTGTCTTTGTTGAATTCATAATGTTCCTGTCAGCCCATTCCTCCAGGCTGAGTTCCTTTTGGCGGCAGCCCTGCTCTTGGGTGTATCCACGGTTACCCCTATTTGGTACCCCTATCTGCAAACTTGAGAAGAGTATGCTCCATTGCTTTCTCCAAGTCAAAAGTAAAGATGCTAAACAGGATAGTCCCATTACAGACTCCTGCAGCACTCCACTTCTTAACTGGCCTGCAGGTGGAATATAACCCATTAACTGTTTACTTCTGAGCCGTATCTCCAACAGCACTTTTTTAGCCAGATGGTTCTCCACCCATCTAGACTGTAATATCCCAACTTGTGTGCAAGCATTTTTGGGAGTCAGTTTTGAAAGCCTTGCTTACGGTGAGATAAATGGCACATTCTGTCTCCCCTTGTCCTTAAATCCAGTCATTTTACCATAGAAGGCAATCAGATTGATCAGAGATGATTTGCCCTTGTCTTAAATTTAGTCTGTAACATCCTGCTTGCCTTTCTCAGTCACCTGGGCTAATCCATGGTCACTTTGCCCAAGGCTGGCATTGATTATTGTATCCCCATCAGGTCTTCTCAATTGTGAAGAGTCAATCCAGCCCTGCATCACCCCTGGCTGGCTCACCCTGCATCTCCTGTATCATTCCTGGCACTCTTCAGTAATATCCTGTATTTTTTTGTGTTCTGTTAAATTGCTATTCCAGCAGAAGTGGAGGAGATTGAAGTATACCATAAAAACAGGGGCCGGTCATCTGGGGACTCACTTTGGAGGTACTCAAGGACAAGGGAAGTTTGTTTTGTTGGCATCTACAGAGATTTCAGTTATTCAGCTAAGCATTTATATTCTCCCTGTATAAATAGCAGGAGGAGGAAGAAATAACTGCATACACTTAGCACATGTGCATGACCTCTCAGTCCAACTCATAAATTCTGTTGAATACAAGTCTCTTGGCAATATTGTAGAAGTTTTGGAATACTATAAAAAAAGAGAAGCTGTTGTGTCTCTGGTTCCTCTGCTGCTATCTGTGGAATTTTCAGAGAGCTATCAACACTTCTGTAAAGGAAATATAGTGCAATTAGAGCAGCTTCTTGGGAAGCTGGGAAATATTTATTCAGGCAAATCCAAGGCAGTGCTTTCTCTCTAGAGCTTCATTCTGTTTTCAATAAGTAGCTGTTGAATGGGAAAGGTCTAGCAGAATCCTATAGTTCTCATCCCATCCTGTTCTGTCTGGCCTGAGAGAAGGCCATTTGGGTCTGTTTCTAGAGCTAAATTATTAATATTAATTTAAAGGAATTCTTCTGATAACTAAGTGGACAATCCCATCATCACTGAAGAAATTTAAATCTTGGGTTAAATCTTCTGGCTGGGTCTAGAGAGCAAATCAGCTGTGAGAGTTATTTTATTTTTTTTTACCCCAGGCCTCATTTGTTTCCACTTTCTTCAGCTCATTTATTTCTCTTGGAGGTTTTGGGGCATGGAAATTAAACTGCAAGCCACAGCCCATACATGCTGCAGAGGAGACATATCAAGTAGAGGTTTGAAAAGCCTCCACACCAACTATTTCAAGCTGTCACCTGCTTCAATTGAGTGAATTGTTAAAGTAGTTCTTACCTCCATTACTAAATAAACTGATACGAAAGCTGTCAAAACCAACTTGAAACTCTACTGGCTACCTACGTACAGGTGGGTTGCTGCAATTGAGAGTTCATGCCTGGTGGAAAGATGGTCTGTCTTGCTGTTGTAACTGATTTTTCTCGCCTGGAAAAGGCAATTCTTATTCATCTTGCTAGATTTATGTCTCTGATATTTGGAATCTTTTCTTCTCCTGTTTTTCCCGGCTATTTTCAGCTATCAGCTGATCCTGTGTCAGTCAATACCTTTCATAGTTGTTTTACAGTTTTGAGGTTTGTTTGGATTTTCAGTGGTTTCTGGATGCCTTAATAGTAGCCTAGAAACTGAGACCCAGAATTACAGAATAATTTAGATTGGAAAGGATCCCTGGAGCATATCACAGAATCACAGAATGGTTGAGGTTGGAAGGGACCACCAGATGTTATCTAGTCGTATCTCCCTGCTCAAGCACATTGCTCAGGATTGTGTCCAGATAGCTCTTGAATATCTCCAGGGA
>NW_009928873.1:13844-128852 GCF_000696875.1 Nestor notabilis
CTTCAACCTCTCTGGGCAATCTATTCCAGTCCTCAGTCACCCTCATAGTAAAAAAATTTATTTCTTATGGTCAGGTAGGACTTTCTGTGTTTTAGTTTATACCTGTTGCCTCTCATACTATTGCTTGTCACCACGGAGAAGAGTCTGGCCCCAGCCTCTTGACACCCTCCCTTTACATACTTACATGCATTTATCAGATTCCTCTTGAGACTTCTCGAAGCTGAACAGGCCCAGCTCCCTCAACCTTTCCTCATATGAGAGATGCTCCAGACCCTTAATCATTCTTGTAGTCCTTTGCTGGACTTGCTTTTGGAGCTCCATGTCTCTCTGTGAGCCCAGAACTGGACACAGACCTCACCAGGGCTAAGTAGAGAGGGAGGATTACCTCCCTCAACATGCTGGCAATGATCTTCCTAATGCAGCTCAGTATACCATTGGCCTTCTTGTCCACAAGAGCACTTTGCTGGCTCTTAGACAACTCATCCACCAGGACCCCCTGGTCCCTCTCTGCAGAGCTACTTTCCAGCAGGTCAGCCCCCAGCCTGTGCTGGGCATAGGATTATTCCTCCCCAGGTTCAGGACCCTGCACTCACCTTTGTGGAATTTCAAAAGTTTCCTCTCTGCCTGTCCCTCCATCCTGTCTAGATCCGTCTGAATGACAGCACAGCACTCTGGGGTATCCACCATCCCTCCCAATTTCATATCATCACACACTTGTTGAGGAGGCACTCTATCCCTTCATCCAAGTAACTGATGAATAAATTAATCAATACTGGACCTAGTATTGACCCTTGGAGGACAGTGCTAGTTACAGGTCTCCAACTAGACTCTGTATCACTGACCACAACCCACTGAGACCTGCCATTCAAACAGTTCTCAATCCACCTCACTGTCAACTCATTCAGCCTGCACTTCCAGAGCTTGCCTATGAGGATGTAATGGGAGACGGTGTTGAAAGCCTTGCTGAAGTCCAGGTAAATAACATTAACTGCTGTTCTCTCATCTGTCCAGCCAGTCATCCCATCATAGAAGGCAATCCGATTGGTTAAGCGTCATTTCCCATATCTGGTCCAACTATTTTGCTCAAAGCAGGGACAATTTCATAATGCTGCAATGTGTGAATGGAATGAAACCAGATCAAATAGAATCTGGTGGACCTATGGCTTATAGGAAATGGGATGCCTATGTGCTTTTACCTTTGGTTTCCTGAGGAAAAACCTGCTCCACAGCACTGAAACCTTGCTGAATGTGCCATCTGCTTCAAAGAAGGTTTAAAGCAACTGTCATGGCATCGACTAGCTAACTGACCACCTTCCTTGTGCCAGACTGACTGCTTTCCTTCTTGTGGTCTTAGGCTGCTCAGGCAGGCTGAGCTCTACAGGTTGAATAATCTTGGTGAATGGAGAAGAAACTCATAATCTAGAGCTGTGTCAGTTATGGAGGTTACAAGAGATAAGAACAAACTATACAGTTTGGCTAACAATAAAGAAGTCATATTAGGGTTGCACTTGACATAGTCAGTGATAGTCGAGTAGAAATGGCACAGACCATCTTGGTGAGTCAGAATCTCCACTGGCTAGGAACTTCTTTTCAGAGAGAAAGCCAAAATCTGCTGCTGTTGCTTCTCTTGGAACGAGCACACCATAGAAAAGAATGTGACATTCTGAAGAGAAAAACAGACCACTTTCTTCACCAATGTTTTACATCGTAATTAATGTGCTTACATATATAGATTTGCAAACTGCATGCAAGTAGTAAACACTGCGTACTTTATGGCCTGTGTTTTCAATAGCAAATAGTGTTGATCTGTAGACCAGATACACATGGTATACAGCATAAAGATTTTTATCTTTTTTATGAGAGTCTGAGGCTTAGAGCTATTTAAAAGTTTATTTTAAATTTTTGTGGAAGGTTCAGAGTTTTTTCCTACGTGTTTTTGTTTCGTTGGTTTTAGTTTTTTTTTTTCTTTTTTGTTTGTTTTGTTTCTTTGGTAGGGAGCAAGAGATCTGTTTGTTTTTTTTTTTTTAATTATTATTTATTTATTTATTTTTCCTTTTGAGCTAACCGTAGTCTGATCCTATGATCCTACAAATAGTTTGCTGTAGTTGAGAGAAATATGTTATTTATAGAATGTAATAGTGAAAGAGTGAAAAAATTTACATGCAGACCTACCTGTGTGCAACATGCTTTTGTGTCTTCCCACTCACACATAGAAATAGCTTAGGGAAAACCTTCTTGGTTGGGACCAGCGCTTACTCTGTGTTTGTGACTGTGAAGATAGGGTCTGGTTCTTAATAACCATCAAAAAGTTTCGTGCTTTGAGTCAGACTGATGCAAATATTTATCCTGCAGTTGCTTTACCTGATATTCTAAAAATTAAGTGGGATCCAGTGCATAGCTACATTGAATCTTGAGTCCAGAACTGTTTCAGAGAGTGGCGGTGCCAGCAATCCCTCCTGTATTTCTTCTCAGCTTCAAGAAAAGCAGAGCTGGCTGTTTTCTTCTTTCCTTCCTGACAAAAGTTTTTGTATGCTTAAACCCTTAGCAAGCGTATTTTCAGCTTCCTTTCATTCGCTCTTATCTAATCACTTTGGATAGATAGTCTTTCGGTCACTGTATTTTTGTGTGTTTACTCCAACCATATTTGAAAGGAAAAATACAAAGTAGAAGGACATGTAGTAACAAAGTCTAATCCTGAAATTCCTGTGGCTGTTACTACTGTTGGAGGGCTACTGCTATCTTCCTGTGTAATGTCTTAATAAAGTACTATTTTATATGTGTTACTGAAAAGAATAATACAGTTGACTGCCGTTATGTTAAGGTGTCTCTCGCTATTGCTTAGCACCAATTAAGATGCAAACAGTTGCATCTGAACTAGAGTTCAAATGGGGGAGATTCTCCCAGTCTCACTCACCCATTGGTGACCTACTGCCAGGATGCTAGTCTGTCAACAGCTCCTCATGCTGGCAGGCACACACATCATTCAAATTCCCAAACTCCACTGGCTTTGAAAATAGTTTGCAGCTTCTCCCATTTACACATTTTCTTCTGCATATTAATTCAAGGCACAAACCCCATAAAACAAATTAATAAAAGCATCAGTATAACTTGTTTTAGCACAAGGTGAAACTGAAGAACGAAGAACAAGTTGTTTAGGTAGAGCATCTTTTATTAGCCTGTGAGGCTATCCACAGGTCAGCTTTTCCATGAATTCTCTTAGAAAGTTTTGGAAAGAACATGTGGTAATATTTGTATACATTAATATTGGCAATGTATCCCCTGATTTTTATTTTGCTTCACTGATGTGTGTATACCTAGGAGAAAAGTCCTACCAGAGTTAAAAAAATCCTATATAGGAGTATCACTTGGAAAATTGGTTTTGGATGGTTATGTAAATCTTTCTGATTGCTAGACACAAATCCTTGGCAAAATTAAGAAGGTTTGTTTGTAGAATATAGAGCACATCTGGATAGGAGCTTTGAGGTGGATTTCAAACCCGAATCAGAATACAGATCGGGTACTTCAGCATTTCTAATGTGTCACAGCCTGAAAGGGTTCCAGAAAGTTTTTTTATTATAAGATTAGTTATGTTTTCTCTTGTATTTCTACAAGAGAAAGTTGATGAAGTGCATGCAAGAATCACCTCATCCAAGGAGCTGGAACACTTCAGGTTTTGTAAATATGTTCTACTTGGAAAGTGTTCTGACTGATGATCCATTTCCTCTTCCCTGCTTCAGAAATGACCTGTGTGACCTTGGTATCTGCTCTCCCTCAGCAAGGGAAATAACAATGCTTTTAATATCAGTTATGGTACTGCATTAATCATACTATAACCATATGTAAGCATTAGCTATATATTAGTTTCCATTTCTTTTGGTACAAATCTTGTTACAAATGAGCGTCTAGATTGAAGCAGGGTTTGGTGTTTAATGTGTGCTTAAGGGGCTGCTTGCACATACTGTTCAGCAGAAACAAGCTACACAGACCAAAATTATTTAACCAGACATACTTTTTTTCTTTTTCATGGCAATGAATTGTTCTTGAAGGCTCTGTCGGGGAGGGATGGGCAGTGATTTTGTGGAGGGATGCCACAGAGACTGCTGATGCAGCCGTGTCAGTAGAGCCCTCTCATGGAGATGGGAAGTATGCCCGCAGGAGGAAGTTCCTTGTCACCGTAGCTTTCCTACTGTCTTCAGCAACATGGACTGATATTCCAAAAGCATTCTGGCACGTACATCAGGGCTGTTGCTTACATAACTACTTGGCTAGAATTTGTCACTTCCCTCCAGACGATCCAGCCTGACACAACTGTCTCTGGCTTAATGTGGACTTCTCCTGTGTTGGACAAAAGCAAGCACAGAGGCCCTCCAGGTCTTGGTATCTGTGTAGCTCAAGCAGAAATAATGTGAGAGAGAAGGTTTTCTGCCTCTCTCCCTGTGCTGTTCTACCTTCTGTATTGTACGTATTTTTTCTAATTCTGAATTACATTTTTGTATGCACATGAAAATAATCCCTTCTGCAATTAATTTCTTTAATGTACCTTAGAAATATATTAATCAATTAATAGATACTGTAGGGAATCTTAGTGAACTGTGAAAAATCCAGCTATTTAACATCAGAATATTTGTGGATTTGATGATCCTCTTAGTGTACTTTAATGTTGCTACAGTGTCCACTGGCTTTTTTTTTTGTGTGTGTTTCTTTTTTAATAAGAACTGTCCAAGAGTGAAAATTGACCTAAAAAATCCCTCCGGCAATGTCTGTCTTGTTAAGGTGTGACTTCAGATTTTGTTTCTAAATTTCCAAACAGTGTAAGATGAGTAAACACAGTAGAAAGAAATATTTGTCTGTATCTAATTATCTGTCCAATGCTGAAACAAAAAAAGTCACATTGATGCTATAGATTTTTCTATGATCTAACTCAGAAGCAATATTAACTGCGTTTAGCAAAGTGCAAAGAAAAAGAGATGACCGTCAGCCATTAGCCATTTGCATTCAACTATCGACAACATGAGGTTGTTAATTAGAGAAAATGGGTTAGAAAGTATGCTGAAATCTTTGGGATTGTTGGTGGACTTCTACCAATGTTGTGTATTTTCGTGCAATTCACGTTCATCTGCAACAAAGGAAGAAAGAAACAAACAAAAATGTTTTATTTCTAAAAGACTCTGAATTTTCTGTAATGTAGAATTCTGCTTAGAAGGAGGTGGGTTTTGGTTTTGAACAGGCAGATTTCTTTAACAGTGTAACTGTAAGCAAAGAATGAAAAGTCATTCAAACTTGACACAGTTGTAAATACAACATCCAGTAAGAGAGAAAATGGGAAGGAGGACAGAGCTATGTGAGACCATCCAAGGTAACAGACCTTAAACTTGACTGTCACTGGCACTTCAGAAAGAATAGACATTAGATACCGTAGCATCATAGGTAGCAACTCAAACAAAAACTTCAGAACTTAATGACTTTTACTTTAAAATTGTGTTTTCCTTTTGTTGTTTGTACTAAAAGATGTTTCTTCTTTGGCACATTATGTAGCCTATGGAGAAAGTTACCTAGCTGGTCAAGAATATGTCTGTGTGTAACAGAATAAATGTCATGGATTCTGTACACACAAATCCAGGTTTTTTTTGATTATCCATGTTTGAGTTGCATATGTACCTTTCACAACTTGTGTCCCTGATTTAGAGTATTAAAGGTTAGAAACCTGTAAATGCTGCTCAGCTCATTCTCCCACATGTGGGAGAAATTAGAGTATCTAGTAGGGGGGTTTTATTGTTTTCTGTAGTACTAATAATAGACTTGTTTAAGCCCTCAAACAAAAGCATCCATTTTGCAAAGAACTAGTAAATACTTCTGGTTCAACACAGTAATTTAAAGATTCCAGCTTTAAAAACTTGCCAAGCTGGGAGAAGCTTTCCCAGTAGATGATGTGTTTTGGGGACCTGCTTTGTTTGAGAGACCTTTGTAGTCCCCTCTAAGTGTGTGATTTGCAATTCCCTCTGAGAGCCAACTGGGATTAAAGCTTTATCCTTGTGAACTTCCAGTGGGATACTGCAACACATGAGAACTGTTTATCTGGTGCCTTTTCAGAAAGTAGTCGCTTGTCCCATATTGGTGAATCAGGGATGTTGCTCATGTGCCTGGAGTCAGTAGAAGTGCTTCATGCTGCCCAGTGGAAGGGGAGTCTCTAAATTGTTGCTTCAGCTCCTGGAAGGTTGCACAAAGGTGTAAAATGAAAGTTATACTATCAAGGTATGTAACAGAAGTTTGGAGATGATAGTACTGGTGAACTGAAGGCTTAGACTGTGATTACTAGGTGGGAACAGGTAAATTGGCCAAGGCCATTAATTCCAGTGCTAGTGAATGTCCATAATCACTTTAAGTGCTCATTCACCGGGTTATAGTTTTTCAGTGCTGCTTGGAGAGCCCTCCCTCACTCTCCAATGCAATGCCCATCCCCTGCGCTGTGGAGGCTGCCCACCCTTGCCTGGGAAAGGAATCACCTTTGCAATGTGATTTAAGCTTTCCATCCAGGCATAATTAGGAACAAACAGCAAAGTAAAGTGCTTTGTGTATGTGTTGTGTGTGAAGCAGATTGCAGCAGCCCAGAGCTCTTCTGGCACATTACTTGCAGCACCTACTTTTTCATTTTTGTGTTCTTCTGAGCTCAGTTTCTTCAGCCTTCACATTTGCATTCGTGCATGTTCCCTGATCTTAGTCTTTCCGTGCACAGGTTGGACTTGTTTTATATTGTCCATGACTTCTACCTTTCAGCTCTCTTTCAGTTATCCATGGAAAATAAATCCTTTTACTGTTTTGCATGCTTACCTGGCTTTTTGTTCCCATTATGCATGGGCCTTCTGCTTAGCTTCCATTTCCATTGCTTTCCGTCACATCATTTCAGTTCTGCATTCTTTCACTGCTTTCTGTTGTGCTCTTTCAGCAGCTCTCACCAACTCCTTACTGTGCCTTTGCTGTTTTTACTTTTTTCTAGCAAAGTCAGCTACTTCTTTTGGCCATGGTGAGGGGCAGATAGACATAACTACATTGGGTCTGTGTCCCCAGGAAGGCTAGTTACTTTGCAGTATTAAAGCTCCCTTCCTCTGGGCAGTGGGTTTTTTAGTATAAAGGAACCATTTTTTTCTCATGAATCTTGTAAATGGATCCTAAAGTTCAATCTATGTAAATCACATTTCCTACTAGAAAAATAAGCTGTTGTTGGAAAGTTTTGCATATTATAGCTTAGACATATGGTCTTATTTCGACTGCCAGTACTGGTGAAAGAAATCTGTTTATTTCAAAGATTGCTTTGCTCTGCTGAGACACTTAAAACTGATGCTACTGTACAAGACCAGAAACTACTTTTGAGATCAACCCTTTTGGAAAAAGAGAGCCAGACTCTTGAAACCAACCATGCTGGTTTGGAAGATTGCCACTCCCACCTCACACAGCAAGCAGTGGTCTGCTTGGCAAAACAGTTAGGACTAATGGTGAAATAACAAAAGTTTTTTAGATTGCTATCAAGCTCTGGGTACCCAGTCATCAGAAGTGATTGTGAACATCTGAAGGCTCTCATACCTTCATGTGAAATGGTCTGAACAGTGTCTGGCAGTGTTACTACAATGTAGGTAGTCAAGGTGCAGACAGCCACTGTGAATGTGGTCCGCTTTTCCATTTAAGATTTCTGCCATAACCTTTCCAAACCCCCCAAAAGGCAGTTAGGGTGTCAGAAGCTAAAGAGCAGGTTTTTGTGCTCTTATAAACATTTTTGGTTCAATTTGTTCTGCTGTTCGAGTTGAGAAAATAGTTATGTACTTTGTTGTTTAATTTTTGAGCCTTTTTGTTGTGATCTTTTAGAGAAAAACCTTGGCATTCAGAAAAGGAAAATTTTGCCTTGATGTCAAAAGGCGTCTATTAGGTTTCTTTTTTTATTGCTGTTTCTTTTCTTACCTCTCTATTTCTTGCCCTCGGAGACAGTGCAGATCCTTAACAGACTCACATGGGAGTTCCCATAATAGTGTACGACAAATACATTTGAAGGTTATCTACTGCCATACTGGAAATAAGATATACTCTCAAATATGTGCAGAAATAGTAAAACTCATAAAACAAAATCCCCAGTAATGGCTTCAGCTTCACTGAGTTCTCTAAGTGAACTACAAGTACAGTGTACTTCTGTACTATGCCTGCCTTTTCTTCATCAGCTGGTCTTCTAACTGTTGAGTACCTTGTGAACATTGAACTTTGTTTAATAAGAACAGCAAAAAAGGGGCTGCACTTTTCACATCAAAGAAGACAAACACTACCCTGTGCAACGTCCTTGTCTCTAAACTGGAGAGGCATGGGTTTCACAAATGTGCCCCTTGGTGGATAAGGAATTGACTGGATGGTCACACTCGGAGAGCTGTGGTCAACAGCTTGATATCCAAGTGGAGACCAGTGATGAGTGGTGTAGTTATGTAGCTAGAAAAAGCTTTTAATGGGACTGCTTAATCAGATACTCTTAAACCTGGGGAGTGGGAAGGGAGGGGTGACATTTTCTTCAGATTGAATCAAATATGCTCGTATTCAATGGTAGAACTCTTGTGTGCCTGATAGCAAATTCAGATGTTTATGTGCTGGCTGGTTTCCTTAAGTACCATTCAGATTTTATTTCCAGCATTTCCTTTGATGAGTCTAGCTCTTTTGGAAAGCAGTCAAATAAAAAGAAAAGTGATATACCCCACTTTATCACATTTTTTTTCTGTGATTTATTTTAGCTTGATCTGTTCTGTGCAGATTCTAAGCAGATACAATTGATATATAGCTTGTACCCTGGCAAAAGCAGAGATGTATGAATCCATCTGGTTCAGCCGTGTTAAATGGAATTGTTCTGCCATTAGTAGAACTTCTCCTTTGTTCAATTAAGTTTTTGCATACTCTGGAAGACTGTTGCATGACTTTGCTTTCTCTCTATAACTGGTTAAATGACAGTTTCAGATAACAAAAATTAGGGCCTGCACTAAGATTCTGGGCTGGCTGTATGTTATTTTCCCTGCTTATGTTTTAAGACTTTGCTGTCTTAGTCAATCTGGTCCTTCATTTTTTTTGATTACATTTTCTCTCCTCTGTCTAGCTGAGGAGGGGAGTGATAGAGTACCTTCAGTGGGCACCTGTCATCCAGCCAGGGTCAACCACACATTAAGTTTTGGTATTGCTGACAATGAAGCATGCAGATGTGCTCATCAACTGCCAAAAGAAATATGATAGAGTTTTTTGTTATATTTGTGTTGGCTGTATGTGTATAATTAGAAGAATTTCTTGCTTCAAAATAGAAGTGTTTCATTATTGACTTATGCCTGGCTAGAATTCTGTGAGGCCCTTGATGATGCAGATTTTCAGAGGTGTTACAGATGGTTCCATTATCTGAAGAGGGTTTTTTTCTTAATATTTGAGTTCTTGACTATAAAAGCCATGTGCTTTTATACTTACACTCTATTCCACTTTGTAAAGGAAAAAGGATAGCCCCAAAATTTCTTAAAGCGCTCAAGGATTCAGTATTTGGCACAGGTTTATAGGGAAGGTTAGGGTGGTGCTTTTGGTGGTGGTTTTTTATGCATTAAACATGATGAAAACATTCACAATTAATATCCACATAAATTTCTCTTTTACATTCTTGAATAGCCATCTGATGTAGTCTGGAAAGTAAGGGTTGAGGCCATGGAAATGAAATGACAATTTAGGTAATATAATTCTATCTAGCACAGTTTATCAGATAATAAATTATATGACCTAGTCATATAATCTTTTGCCATATTTTTTATTAATTCTATATTAAGCAAATTATGTTGCCTAGCATTTCTACTTACTGAAGAAAGCAGTGCAACTTACAGTTTGCACTGGTTATGTGATACTACCTTTAATAAAAGAGAAATTAATGTCTGTGCAATGCTGACCCAAAATAGCTGATTCAGTTTTAAGACCAGAGTTTGTTTGTGAGATTGCAAGGCCTGGCTGATTGATTGGACTTAGGATGTCAGGGTAATGGAACTCTGTTAGAAGAGTGGTTCACTACTGCAACTGCATACTATATAATTAACTGCTTACATTGTTTCCAAGATTATTCAATGGGTCATCATATACTTGTCTCTCATTTTTTTATGTGTTAATTACAACAACTTTGGTTTCTCTCTTCACAGTTACAATACAAAGCTGTTTTCAGCTGGAGAGGCCTGAGAAGGAGGGAGGAGTAAGTTGCTTTTCAGAGTGGCAGCACTGATGAATTCTGGGGACATTGAATGGGGAAGCAAAACTGGTGATTACTGTTTCAAGGAAAGGTCTGCAACTCTGCATATGCTTTTTTTTTTTTTTTTTTTCCTTTGGTTGGTTGGTTTTGTTTTTTGGTAGAAACTGCAATGTTCCTGATAGCCCTGTACATTTCCCTATACTGGTAAATACATACTGTCAGTAAGGGAAGTGCATCTCTGTGTGGATGGTTCATTTAAAGATTAGGATACTGTGATTACTTACGAGCTATTCCCTGCTGTTTCTAGGCATCAGTGACAAGAGGCGTCCCTCAGGGGCCCAGTACTGTTTAATATCCTCATCAGCAACATGGACAGTGGGATTAAGTGCGCTGTCAGCAAGTTTGCAGGTGACGCCAAGCTGAGTGGTGCAGTTGACATGCACGAGGGACAGGATGCCATCCACAGGGACTTGGACAAGCTTAAGAAGTGGACCCATGTGAACCTCATGAGGTTCAACAAGGCCAAGGGCAAGGTTCTGCACCTGTGTGACTGCATGCTTCAGTGCCCTCTGCTCTCAAGTCAAATCTCTGTAGCTCATTAGGCTGGCTAGTCTCCCAGTCACACATTGATGCAATAGGGAGAATCCTCCCAAGCTGATGATGCTCGTACTGTTGTAGATGTGGAAGGTGCTGTTCCGATGCAGTCATCTTTCAGCTTGAGGACCATGAGGATAGGAGCAGCTGTGGGTCAAGGAAAACCACCTACCCAGGATGAAACTAGGATGGAAGGAAAACATAAGTGTCAGGCATCTGTGCGTCAACAGCTGGAAGCCAAGAGGCACTTAGTAGCTTGTTTGTCACAGGAAAGATTTGCTTCTGAGTTGTCATAATTAGGAAGATGCTTAAAAATACAATTTTAAGATATGCTAATCTGTATGAAAAGCTCTTTTTTTTTTTTTTTTTTTTTTTCAAATTGCCTTCTAAACAATCTTGAAGCCTGCATCTTATTTGCAGTAGTTCTGCAGAAATGGGTCTTCTACCATTTATTTCTGCTCAGATCTTTTGCATTGCATTATCTTAGACCATTTCTTTAGATTTCATTTATACCATTGTAGTACTAGAAGCTAAGACCATGATACTGAGATTGGCCTCTGCAGTCCTCTGAGCAAATCTGTGTTACAGTATTTAAAGTATTTATTTGTATTAATTATTTATCGTGGTAGTAAATAGAAATTTGTTGCTTAGTCCTGTAGGAATCCCAGGATACAGAAGTTGGTAATCTGTTTAGTCTCTGAAAGGCAACAATAAAACCTGTTAAGCATATCAGGTTTATCAAATCCCCTCAGGATTTCAGGGCTTACTAACCTGTATTTGGTTAAGTACTTACTTTACACAGATGGAATTTCTGGCAGTCACTGAAATTCCTTTTCTACCTACATGGAAATCATGACTGACTCTCAAATAAGATATATAAATAATGCATATTGGAGATTGCATACTGGAGATTGTACTTTACTTGTAAAATTATTACAGTTAGCTTTTATTTGGCATTTTATTTGGAGTCATTTTGGTTAGTAGTGTATTTCACATCAGCCAATACTATAGTCATCTAAATTCCCTTCGTAAACACAGATTCCATATTAGTTATTCCACTGATAGCATCACAGGCTATTGATCACAGTCCTTGATTAGAGTTATTCCAGTACTGACTCACAGCATCTACTGTACAAGTGAGTTAATTTATCAAATAGAATTTCAGATATGGTCTAAAGAAACTTAGTCTAATGAAACTTTATTTTTAAAAGAACACTATCATGCATTAAATATTTAATTCCTGTGGCTATAAATTACATATCTAAAAATACAACTGCACACAGATAATCTGTAGAAGACAGACTATATTGACGAAGGCAGTAATTAACAAGATTCATTTTGTTGCCATGATTCATCCAGGGGATTAGAGCTTTACAGTGGCCTACAACCAGTGTTTTTAACTTATAGTATAGGTAAGCTGTGTTGAAAATTCACATCTGTCATAAGAACACGCTCAACAAGTTGGAAAGCGATGTTGTAAACTGCTGTTGTCTCTTTCCGGAATGATTCCCATAGCCAGAGCTTTCCTAAGTAGGTTTCTTTGAGGGTCAGTACATCCCAAGGGAGTTTAAACTAATAAAAATGGCTCAGAAATAGCCTGGGACAAAAACACCCAAACCAAACCAACCAAATGAAAAACCAACAAAAACCAAACCCCGAAACCCAACAAAGAAACCAACACCTGAGTATTCATTCAACTTGTTTGTCTCTATGGTTTTTGCTGTGTCGTGCTGCAGTTCAGTCTTGTCTGCTAGAGGCAATGAAGAAGCCGAGACAGGTCTTCGTACACTGGTGTGTTGCCTCTGCTATGGGACTGAGTCAGGGGAGGTGGATCTCAATCAATATTTTTTAGTAAGTCTGTTATTAATTCAGCTGTTATTACTAACACAATCAAGCTGCTACTGTTAATAGCAGATAACTGTTCCCATTGAGCCATCTCCCAGTTCGTCATGCACATGTTCTTTGTAGCTCCCAGGTGGGAGCCTCCCTCTTTGCTGGAAAGCAGAGGCTTCTATTGATGCGCTTTTGAGTCGGGTGTTCAGAAAGTCCCTCAGGGCCCCTTGGTTTCATCAGGTATCTCTCTGCAGTCCTTGTCTGCACAAAGCAGCCACCGCCTTTCTGGAATGTGGTGTGAGTTGTGCAGCTTGAGGGGAACGTGCCATGCTGAGCTGGTGACTTTGGGTGTGATGAGTTTATCAGTCCTCATGGAGTCAGCAACATGACAAGTGTCTGGAGCTCTGCAGGTCGTGGGACACTTCACATGCTGCCTCTGGGCAGGCACAGTGTCGCCTCCTGTGTTCTCAAAACTGTTTCTCCATCCATGGGCATGGGGACCTTTGGAGGATATTTGCACCAGCTCATGCCTACTAAACTACAGAACTGTTTCTCTCACATGAAAAGTGAGAGGCTTAGCATTTCCGCAGAGCTTATTCTAAGACAACTGTCCCAGAGCATTTTAATCATTTCAGCTGCAGGTGCTGTAAGATGTGTAGGTCTGTGAGTCTGGGAGGTGAGGTGCTGGGCGTTTCTGTCCCCTTATGTCCCCTTACGTGTTGCACTTCGTGCAACTTTTTTTTTATGGCTTTAAAATCACATGAAGTCTGCTTTTAGGACAACCAGCTCTGATTGAAAGCATACAAATGCAGCTCTAGCAATTTTTTTCTTGTTTTCAGATTAAAAATTCCTGGAATAAAATTAAAGATGATTTTTAATGGGACATGTGGATTGAAGAGTCACAAGGACTGTGGGGGCTTGCTGTAGCAGGCTGCATATAGGCAACTAGTGCCCCTTGAGGTACAGGAGATACAGAGGAGTATTGTACCTGGCTTTCATCTGTTGCGTTGCAAGTCTCTCCTATGTAGTTGATTTATAGTGGATGTCATTGCCATAATGACCTATGCTATGTTGATTTCTTCAGTACTTTCAAGCTTCCCAGTTGGCAGTAGGTGCTTATGTGTGCAAATCTGACTTTGGTTTAAAGTTAATATAGTCACTGGAGCAATTTGGATTACTGACTGCAAGGTGTCTCTTCTAGGGTGAGCTGTATTTATCTTTAGGATTTTTATTTTATTCAATACTATATATACTATAATTATCATGGGAGAGTAGGTGCCTAGATTGCGTATGAATCCCTAAATTTGGTTTCTAAGTAGACTCAGTCCCATCCTATATTATAACACAGCATGCAATATGTTTTTTATATATGATTATCTTGCTGACTTGTTTTACTGTTCAGCTTGTTATTTTCTGCTCGTTTTGTAATACAGCCTTCACAAACTTAAGGTGAAGAGAGATTATGTGATGCAAAAAAAAAAAAAGTATTTTGTATATGTATAATATGCAAAAAGTTTCTTAAAGTAGGCTTTCTTGCTTACTTTCATATAATAGTTTACAGTAGGTTAAAGGAAGAGTGCTAAAAAAAGAATGCTGTGATGTGTCATTTCTAATGTGCTAATCTGAATCACGCTTGTATGCAATCACTGTAATCAGCTCACTGCAAGGCTGCCAAGCTGCCCACACGTTCCCCTGATGAATTTGCCAAGAGAAGTCTGAACTCCTTCTGGCCATCTGCATTTGTTTTGAGTCAGAAGTCCCTGGGTGTGTTTATTAGCTACTGTATTTATTGTATTATTTGTTGGAAGCTGGTTTTGACTTTTGCTTCAGTTTCCCCATTGAACTGACCTTTTAAGTTTGCTTTTGAAACTCCTATGGACTTACAATCGGGGTGTTAATATACTTCAGGTCTCTTGACTTTCCTGAAAACTATAAAAAAACTTGTGCGTTCATTACACTGCAGCAGATCTATCACAACTCCAAAAAAACAGCTTTGGAATTGTAACTGCCAAATATCAGGATATAGTTCTTCAACTTAAATACTTGATAAAAAGCTGTGTTTAAAAAATGTGCATAAACCAAAACCTGTGCCTTCTCGCATTTGATAGCTGAAACTGGGACAGTTCCGTCTCTTCTTATATGGTCAGTGCTGTGCCTATCAAATACAGTATACATTTTTTCATTTCCCTTTGGCTTGCCTTGCAGTCTTACAAGTCCTGTTGAGTGTGCCCAGGGTCTTATCAAAAGGAGCACAAGCGCTTTATCTGAACTGAGTTTTGCTGTTTATGCTTTACCAACCCTCCTTTTCTGGTTTTGACCTTCCTCCTCCCAGCCAGGGTAGATACCTGTATGTGGCTGGCTTTTCAGACTCCAGTGCAAGTACTTGGTAACAAGATTCTCTGCTGTTTTGGGGATCTCGGCTGATAAGCCAAGGTACCTGTGTGCTAGGTACTGTATAAAGACAACAAAATGACAGTTCTTCTGCCAAAGAAGCTAATGTATTGCTAATCACCACTTTGTATACTGATTTTTAAACCTTAATCCAAAATGCATAATCCAGAGCTAACCAGTGTGCCTCACTGAATGCCCAAATGGAGAGCTAAGCATAGTTTTTGGGGAAAATAACAATTTTTGGAAAGATAGAAGTTCTGTCTCACCACTGAGTTTTCTACTTGCGGTCTAATGATGCCGTAGGTAATGTTTACGTTACAGATGGTTACTGATCTTCTGTGCTTCTGAAAATTTGTTGAGCTTTTTTCTGTGTGGGTTGCCAGAAGGTTGCAACAAAAAGTTTGTATTTTCACGTTCAGTTTTCATTTCTTAACTCAATGCTGCCCATCTTCAAACTGTGGTCATCATATCCTTTCCTCTTATCAACTTGTAATGGTATATGTCATCTTTCTCCTTTGTCTTCATGAGTGCCATTAAAAGGACTATTTTTGTTCTCTAAAATCTTAATAATCCTGTTTTTTCTTTTCTTAATCAAAATTGAATTCTGCAATTCAAGCCCTTTTTTTGCAGATAGTTTTTACCACAAATCATTTCTAAGAAGAAATATGAAGGTCTAATTTAATGTAAATTGACAAGTTGCAGGGATGTTTTTTTCCTCAGGTCCTGAAGAAGATCCCTGAAGACATAAACAGTCAGGCCTAAAGGGCAGGTTGCAGAAGAGATGTTCACCTGGATAGCTGTATTAGTTGGCTGTGCTTGTAATATGTTTGGCAGTCATGACAAGAATGGGTAGAGAAACTAGCACCAACATCTTTAGCTATATGTACTGCTCCAACCCCAGTGCTTTGCCATGCATCACGTTTGGGTTTAGCAGAATTAGTTTATTATGCAGTGTGTGCTCAGATTAGTTATTATAACTATTTCGTGGTGTATTGTGCCTTGAAATGAGTGTTGGACATGAAGTGTTTAGAGAGTTTATCTGGTTTCTCTGAAGTCATGTTCGGATAATGAAAGTGCAAAATGGAGGGGAAATGCTTGTAGAACTTTGGTTTTGCCTGTTTGTAAGGCCATTTTTAAAAAATATAAATTATAGAATATAGCGATATGCAGATCATGAAACTCTTAAATGTAGCTTAAAACACTTGAAAATTCATGTGTGCCATATTTTTATAGAGATATTATAAAAATTTCTTTGAACATGTAAAATTTTGCAGGGTTGTGAGTTTTTTGGTTGGTTTTGTTTTGTTTTTGGGGGTTTTTTTTGGTTTTTTTTTTGTGGGGGGGGTGCGTGTGTTTAGTTTTGTAATATTCTGATCTTAAAGAGACTAAGGGTATTTTGGATACCTGAAACTGTTCTTATGTAGCTCATAGCTAGCAGGTCTATACATAAGTTTTTTTGTTTCCTTAGCCTAAGAAGTTTTCTGTAAAATAAAGCAAAATAAAATTGTTGGATTCCTCCCTAACAGTCTTAGAGTAGTATGAGAAACCAAAATTACTGAAGCAAAAGCTTGACCAGCAAAAGAATTGCTTGCAAGCAGTTATGCATACCAAAGACCATGTTTTCCTAAGGACTGTGTTTAGTTCTGCTGTTGAATTTCTCCTGGAGGCAACCTTGTGCATAAAGTGGTGTGAGCAGTAACGAGATGATGTGTGACTGGCAACTGGCAATGATGCCACTGATTTTTCTTTTGGGACATCTTGAGGAAAATACTCTTGTCCAGTAACTGGAGAATGTTTTCAGTATGCCAGCCAAAAGCATTAGTTTGCATTTCCTTTTTTTTAGGAATATGGAATTGCAGGGTTCTGTAAGCCTGTTTGTTCAAAGAATTGATTCAGATCTTGAACAGACTTGTATTTCAGGCAGCTGTGGGATTTTCTGTGAGCTTTGTCTGGCAGAGCGCTCCCTGGCCTCTTTTACTCTGCTCTGGGTTACCAACTGCTGCGGTGGGAGGCTGCAAGAGGTGGCATAGAGCCAGCAATCCCCTTTCCAGCCATGGCAGCAGATGTTGTGCATTTCTGAGTCCCTCAGATTGGGTTGTTCTTTCACAGCGTTGCTGGAATTGGTTCACTGCACTTTTATGATGTAGATGTACAGAATGAGTTTTTTAAGAGAGTTTTGGTTTCATTTTCTTTTTTCTTACTTTTTGAATGGTTTCTGAGACAATGAGGAACCTACTTGCCTGTTGTCCCCAGAGTACTTTAGGTACTGGGATTTTTCTGTAATAGTATCTTAGATAAGCAGAGATTTTTTTCTTGCAGAATAGACAGTACTTCTAGATATACTTCTTTGCTACACCTTTTTACCTTCCTCTTCACTTCTTCCTTCCTCCGTCCTTAGATCCAGTCAGCTCAAATATATATTTGGGTGCTTGAATTTGGATGTTGATGTTAATGGTGATCTCCTGAGTCCCAGGGATGACCTGAAGTCTTAAAGGCCTTGATCTTCTCCTACCAGAAACTAGGGGAAGAGTCACTCGGAGAACCTTGGATGAGGACATGATTCCATCTTCTAAGCCAGCCTCCTTCTGCAGGCTGCCAAGCTAATAGCTTTGTGCCATACCCACAGTGAGGTGGACAGAAGGAAATAAGCTTTTTTCCTAAATGCATAGGAGCTTCTAAAAATGGAAATTTTGGCCTAGAGGGCTAGGTCTTGAAAGAGGGCTAGGTCCTGAAAGAAATTGGAGGAGGATCCCTGCAATGAATACTGTTTGGTGATGGTGCTGGCTACCCTCGGGTGGAGCTGAATTTCAGTAGCACATAGACAGGATGCACACATTACTTTAGTGCACTTGCTTTTTCCTGAGAAGTTTACATAACCTTAGAAATTACATGAACTTCAGATATGCTGTCTGAACAAGATCTATGTCAATGCAATCTAATTTGTATTCAGAGATAAGACTTTGCTGACTATGAACAGTGGCTGAGACAGCTCCTGAAATATTTTGAATGTGCTTTCTGTCTTCTCAAGCACTGCTTGAGAGTTCAGTTGAAAGCCAGTGCACAAAGCTGTCTGATAGAAAATGATGTTGTGCTATTTATTCTGTATTAGGGCTTTTCAGCACTGCAACTGAAAAGAGAATTGATGTATATTGAACTACACTAAAACAAACCTGTGGTTGAGCGCTTTTAGGGGAAAAGAGAGGCTGAGCAGAGGACATACAGTTAAGAACTAAGTTGATAAACTGGTAGTGGTTAAATAATGACAAAATACTGAGCAATGTGCAGTAATAAGAATCACTGCTGCACAGTTACAAAACTCTACAATATTACAAATGGAGAGATGAATTCTAAATTAAATGTATTTGCAATGAGTTGAACTTCTTGAAATGACATAAGAAAAATCCAGAGAGCTTTCTGTACAATTGAGAATACAAGAGGGCTTTTGTATCTAAGGAGCAATAAAAACTCAACCCAACATTTCAAGCAAAATGTTTGTGAGAAAGGAAGATCATGAAGCGGCTGAGGAACAACTTAGTTTAGAACAAGAACCAGAGCATATAAAGAAGCATATGAAACACAGCCCTTAAAGAACTGCAAACTCTTGCCTGGGAGGCTTAATAGTAACTCTAATTTTCATCTCTATGATATGTATGTTATCTTTTGATAGCATAAAGCAGTGAATAAATCAAAACAAATTAGGCTTCTGCTTTTAGATTTTTATGCTGTTGCTCTTGGACATTTTATTTGCAATACAGAGTGCAAAATAAAAATGTCCACATCTTTTATTACAGTTCAGGTGCACTTTAGGTGGTTGAAGTCTGTCCCATCCAGGTGTGCACAAAATCCGGATCTCGGGGAGAGAAAGGAGTAAAGCAAGCTGGACCTAGAGCCCTCTCTGCTGGATGGCTGGGAAACAACACTTCAATCAGGAAAAAATAAGAATTCTGAGGTAGAAAAGAAAACCTGAGAGGCTAGTGCAAGAAATCTAGACATAAACCACAACAATTATCTAATTGAGCTCTTCCTATTACAAGCAGATGAAATAACATACATTTATTGCATGAAATTGCCTTCTTTTATTAAATCATCAGGAGATATATTTTAATGATAATTCTTTTCTTTTGAGCACGTATGGTATCTGAGGGGTATAAAGGAACTAACATACCGTCTTAGAAATTTGAAAAATTCATAATATCTGTGCCAAAGAAGAGTATGCAAGTAAAGAGTTTTAAAACCATGTATAGCATATGAGGTGCAGGTGGGTGTGGTATTTTTGTAGTAATGCCCAAAAGAAATTAACACTTACCATAGGAGCTGTAGCAATATATGGAAAATATGCTATCCCAAGACAAAGTACCTTTTTGAAAGGGCACTTGGCAGGATGTATCACCTTTTCATGTGTCTGTTTTAAAATGAAATATATTTTCCAGTAAGAGGGGAAACCCTATCATAGTAATTCAAGTCTGTATCTTATTCCTAAAGTGAAAGCAAACACAGACTTTTGAATGTTTTTCTTTCAGAAAATTTGACTGGGACAGGGGAAACGAGAGATGCAGATAAGTGAATTGCCTCTTTATTGTCAGCACTGAGAAATCCACTAAAGCTATGCAGCTCCCTAAAGTCCACCAATTTGGAACTGATGCTGAAGTGTGTGTACACGTGAGCACACATGCACAGCTTTTATGTGGGGTTTTTTAAGCTAAAAAAAGTCATCTGGAGATAAGAGGGATCAGCTCTGAATATACTTGTGGGAAATGTTGATTCTCCCTTCTTCCATGGTCTTTCCAAGGATGGTAGCAACTGAAGACACTCATGACATATCTGGACACAGAAAATTCATGTAGAGATAAGAGAAAACAGGGTTTGTGTATGCTTTTTGGAAACCATTGAAATCTTGTGTGCATGGAAAAGAGCTATTGACCTTTATTAAACTTGGTTTTCCTTCATTTTTATGTGTGGGAGAAGCAAGTTCTGGAAATGTTTGATGTTTGGTAAAGTGTTCATAATGAAATTTTCCTTTTCCTGGTTTTTTTTTTTTTTTTGGGTCATCATTTTACTTCATGGTGACATCTTGGTTAATAACATTTTAGTGCAGATAGGGTTGCCTTAGGGATTTTCTTTTGGGTAAAGGAGTGCGAATTTGTTCTCTTGGAAAGGCACGAGTAGTGCAAATGAAGGATGATCTGCCAGTACTGATTGTGGTATGGAAGCAGTGCAGGCGTGATGCCAAAGGAGGGCTGAATATGTCTGTGGAGCCACCAACCAGTGGCTATAATGTGAAACAAATACATGGATTTCATAGGTCATTCATGGAAGAAACTCCCCTGACATTCCTTTTTATCCTCTAAAACTATCAAAGGTCTGATCCTGTCCATCATTCCTGCCTGGCTGTAGTTACCATCGCAAAGTAAAGCTTCAGTAGTCAGAGTACTTGGCACTAGTGTGCTAAACCCATGGTCGTGTTTCTGCTGTCAAGACTTCTTTCTTACAATAGCTTGCATAATTTCTGAAGATGTTTTAGACAGATAGACCTCATTAGAAAGCAGCTATTTAGCAGTCTCTGCCAGTCCACAAGCTGGATTTATGTATTAAGCATTCTCTGACTGTTCATGTAACAGACTAAATACTTTTAAATGTCTTTTCTGGATGCAATAAGGAAATTAAGTAATTCTGTATGGATTTTTCTTACTGTAAGTGAATGTGAATTTGAAAAACAGAGTAAGTTTTCATGAAACTCACTATGGCTGTGTTTCTGTTGACTGACTTCTCTATAGGTGCTGGACCAGGCACTCTCACTATAAAATGATAGTGATGACTTTATTGTATCACAGAGTTGTGTTAAAAATTTGCATGAACATTTGAGATATCCTGAAAAATTTCCAAATATTAAAAGCATATTGTTTACCCTGAAGATGAAAATTATCCATGCTTTGGGTTTAGAAGATAGCCAGACAGATGAGTGAATGAGAATATACTGCTGCCCTCTTCTTCAGCCGAAACTTAATTAATTATTTTGCAGGTAACAGTTTTGCAGTGTCAGAATACCTTAACTCATTCTTTGCTGGGATGGAGTTTTGTACTGTACAGGCCTGTTCTCTTATGACTCAATAAAAACTTTTTCCAAAATCATTGCATAACTGTTAATTCTGTTTAATATTTAATATTTTCTTCTGATGCTGACTTTACCTGTGTTATATTTTGCTCCAATATTTTACTAAAAGAGATATGTCATATATAAATATACCTGGGTTTTATTTTTCTTTTTTTCAGGGCATGGCTTTTACCTTGGAGGAGAGGCAACAGTTGAATATTCATGGATTATTGCCACCTTGTTTTCTTGGTCAAGATGCCCAGGTTTATAGTATTCTTCAGAATTTTGAAAGGCTGACATGTGACCTAGATAGGTAAAGTATGGCTTTGAAACTTTATCCTATTTATCAAATCATGAGTCCCTCATTTATTTTTTTTTAATGGTAATGCAGATGAAATTTTGTGGGTTTTTTTTTCTGAGCAATAGTGGTTGATGATTTGGAATCATTAAGCTAACTATATACTTCTGCTAAAATGCTTTCTTCAAAAAATCAACTCCTACTTCAAATTGTAATATTCCAGTGCTGTTCAGGTGAACTTACTATTTTCAATAACTAAATGATACAAAAGTCATCAGAATCAAATGAACTCATGTGAAACTGAAAGTCAGTAATGTCTTTACATGCATATAGATACATACACATTAAAACAAATACATAAATTAATAAAATTTATAAAATATTATAAAATTATTATATACTATGGTGTTATGGTTGTAGTTTTTTAAGAAAAAAGCCGGGGAGGGCTTTAAATATTTATGAATATTCAGTATTCATTATATGTTTTATAAGCCCTAGAGTCAAACATTATTTCTTTATTTTTCCCTTGTGCCCCAATTTCTCTGTTGTGGGTTGTCTTGTTATCCATAAGTAATACATGGCTTTTAGATACCTGTCTGCTGTTGGCAAGACTTTTTTATAATATAAAGTTACCACAACCTTTGGGTTTTGTGGAGGTAGAATAGGATGAGCACAGCCTTCCTCATAAGTGAAGAGCTCGTGTCTGTGGTATCTTTTGTAGGTTAGCTATCCTCCAGTGCTCTCATGGATGACGTTATCAGTTTTCACAGAGTAGTAGCTTTCCAGGCTAGAATATTCGTTATTCTGAGTCCCTGGGTGTAGCTAAGCATAAAATTTCATGGAGACACCTGCTTCAAGCACTGACTTACGCTACCCTTCTCTCCCCATCTCCTCTCTAAGTTTGCCTTCAAATAGTTAGTTCATGATACAGCTCATTGTTTTGTATGTTTCACGACAGTTAATACTTTAAGGCTATTTCAGTTGTTTGTTTCTGTTTGAATTTCTATTCATCTGTAACTGAAAAGCAGGGGGGGAAAAAGGCCTTTTACCCCATTGTTGTGTGTGCTTCTTAAATAGTAAAGACATTTTTAGAAATTAAAGTAATTTAAAGAAAGGTCCTAGTTCAGATCAGAGGAGAAAAGTGCTTCTGTTTCTCAAAACATCACAGATTGAAAGTTACAGATTTAGCTATGTGAAATTCAAGAGGAGAGTAACAATATTCCCAAATCTTAATTCCTTACTTTTTATTTAGCAAAAAATTGTGGATATTTAAATGGCTTTTCACCAAAATGAAAAATTTCTGCAGGAAAGGAAAAAAGTAATCAGTTTTTAATGATGGAGTATTAAAATTTTGAAAGCTGTGTCATTTGAGCTACAATAAAACACATACACTGAAGTTCTGATCGCAGTGGGAATCATCAAATAAAAATAGCTGGGTATTGTGGGAATACTTTGCAGAAAACTTGCTTTATTGTGTTAAAAGAAAGAAAAGAAGAATCTGTCTTGAGGGTTAGGGAGGGAAGGAACATTTTCTTTTTCTTTCTTTTTTTAAAGTACACTTAATCCACATACAATAGACACAAATAATACACAAGTATAAATAAATATGTTTACAAACAAATGTAAATAAAATGCATTTTTTTTCCAAATCTGTGCCTGTTAATCTTAGTGTCTATATATGATTAAAACCTCAATGTCATTATTTTCCACCTATGAGTTTTCTATTGCATTTTCTCTTTTCCAAATGAATAGTTGGGTAAGGAAGACGTTTGTTTCCTGCTCCTGTGACCGGACATTCCTGAAATAGAAGTGCAAACGTTATGGTGTTGCATCCATGTGTCTTGAGCATTAGACTGTAGTTCACCATTTTATACCACAAAGCCAGTTTGTTGTGTAATGCCTTTTTTAGTATAAAAGTTATATTGTACTGTGCAGCTTTGCAGTACAAATTTGTTGTTGTTAATAGGGTTTTAGTGATGTACTTCAGGTGAGAAAACTAGTAAGCCTTTGATTCATAGAAATAACTTTTTTTTTTCTCACTAATATGATCACTAGTCAAAATACTTCAATTAAGAATTCAGTAATTAACATCATAAAATACCTAAAAGCTGTGTTTATTTCCCAGTCCTATTCTGTGGCATGTGGCAGTGGTATTTTCTCAACCATAAGTTTTGGTCCAGTTATTTTTTCTTGTCCTTCTCATTATAGTGTGGCTCCGTTTATAATGCTGGATAAACTGGGCTGGAGTCTCCGTCCTTGGAGATATTAAAAGCCTGATTGAACATGGTCCTGGGCAACCTGCTCTAGTTGACTCTGCTTCGAGCAAGGGATTGGATGAGGCGATCACCAGAGGTCCCTTCCAACATCAGCTAGGCTGTAATTTCATAACATAGGTCCATAGCAATTAAGAAATAAGCTTTCAGGGGTAATCTGGGAACAATGCAAATTCGTGTAAATTATATCAGGTTGACCCATAAGCATTTAAAATTACATAAATCCACACATCCTCTCCCTCCAAATGAAATTGTTTCTATAAGAAATCATATGTGTATTTGTGTGAATGCTCAGCAGGCCTAAATCGAGTATTCACATCATGCTATGCTTTGGTAAAGATGTATTTTCCTCTTATATTAGTAGGGCATTATATTGCTGTGTTGTTTTATCCAGTTTTTAGCAAAATAAAGTCATTTTTGAGCTACATGTGTAGGTTTACATTTGAGACCACTGATGCAAATACTTGGTAATATTTGCATGCACAAGATACTTCCTTTGAAGACCATCAGTGATGACCTCTTGGGCTCCTTTGCAGAGATAAAAAACGTTTGTGTGATGAGTGTGCCAAAACTTGCACATGCAAAATGTGATTTTGCAGCTGTGTTTGAAATCGTCAGACACTTGACACATTGGAGTACGTCAGTAGAAACCCTGCTCTGACAACACATGCATTACATGTGTGGGAGCTCAGTCCTTCAAGGCAGTAAGCAAGCTCTGGTCTCCTGTACTTATTCTCGTAACATAACATTTTAAAGGGAAGAGTGGCTGTGATCCTGCCACAGTTACTCCTTGAATACCTTTGCTGATGGAGAATGCCAGAAAACATGGACTGTTTTAAATGGAACTTGAAAGAAAATATAAAGTGCTCCCATTACGGGCAGGTGCTCAAGGACAACCTTGCATAAGAGCTTGCAGCTGTTGCTTTCCACTGAATGTAAATCTACTAATTCTAGAAAAAAACCCACATTTCTTCCAGTATGCATCTGGCATGGTCTTCACTTCCGTAGGAGCAGTGATTGAAAAGAGACAAAGAGAAGCTGCTGGTTTTGTCCTAGAGCTTGGATTTGATAGTAGGTGTATAGCTGTGTGGTTTATGTCCAAATGCAAAAGATTAAGTACAAACATTTGAATACTGCAGAGGTGGAAGCTGTTAAGTACCTTAGAAAGGTATTGTCTGATGAAACATTAATGCTGTGTATGGCAGCATCTGACACTGGGAGGATTGTAGCTTGCCCTGGTGTGTGTAAATTCATGAAGCTAAGCTGATAGTACCATGGGATGACATGTGTTGGCACAGCTGAAAGTCCATTGCTGACTTACAGCATGAACTGCTGTACGCTGAAATACCAAGAGTTCATACACAAAATGAATGTGAAACAGCAGCAAATACATTGCTTGGTATGCTTGCAAAAAGGAAGCCAATAACAGGAAATAATTCTGTTCCTCTAACTTAATTTGGAAAAGCTGCGATAGATTCTGCAAGTAATTGAATTTTTCTTTTTTCACCCTCCCCTGTATGTTCTGAATTGTCTGTCTTCTTTCTCTGTATTGACATTGAAATTGTTGCCCCCGACAGCCACATCTTCTGCCTAGGCTTTTCTTTCTTTAAAGAGCCACGTTGGTAAAACGTTATTCTAGATGTGTGAAAATTAGGAGAGGTGCCATCAAATCACTTTTCCTGAGAATGCTGTGTTATTCTGTGTGGGTGCTTTGTTGGTTGGGTTTTTTTTTTCTTTTTGGTTTTTTTTGTTTGTTTGTTTGGGAGTGGGTTTTTTTGTGTTTTGTTTGTTTTTTTTTTTTTAAAGTTCTCTGTCTTTAATAGCATTTCTGCATAGATAGAGATGATGCAAAGTAATGGAGCTTTAAAGTATCTTAAATGGGTTAAAAATAATAGCATTTCCTCCCACTTTATTTGTTCTCATGTTTTGCAAGATAGGAGCAAACAAACCTTTTGGTTTGTTCTTTGATTTACCATTCCATTTGTCTTGTAAAATGCATGCCTGTGATGGTACAACCAGTTATCCTAAGAAATCAATCAGTAATTTTCTGATAGTTATATCAGTTTTCTTCTGGGTTTTGATAATATTTGGTTTATACCTTTTTGTTGCTACTGTATTTTATCCCCTTTGTAATAGCAGACTAACATGAAAAGTTCTTAGGTGAAGTAAAGGCCAGGGGCAGAATTGACATACTGAAATTTGAATGCTTG
Organism: Nestor notabilis; assembly: GCF_000696875.1. Lineage (NCBI taxonomy): Eukaryota > Metazoa > Chordata > Aves > Psittaciformes > Psittacidae > Nestor > Nestor notabilis. The sequence continues at coordinate 39,760 of NW_009928873.1, forward strand.
GCAGTCTCCTCTCTCTTACTTGCCAGGCCTTGGTTTTTATCCTCTGAAGCTGTTCCCTGAAGTCTTCATTCAAGACTCCTTCTCTGAGGACAGATAATATTCTTCTCCCTTTTTATAGCACAAATGATTGTTCTCAGTGTTTATTGCTTGTTTTCACTATGTTTTCAATTAAATGTGGGGTTCAGTAAAAGATTCCATTAAATACTTCATTTTAAAAATATCTCTCTTTTTTTTTTTTTTTTATCTTTTTTAAAAAGCCACAATGCTGGAAACCATTTCATGCTTTTAGCTGTGTAAATTACTTGGATGTTGCTAGAAGATGCATACTTGTTTAATGCATTATAACCAACACCACATTGAGTGTGAAGTATTTTGGGGTTTCCCCTTACAAAAGAATTGTTGAGAAAGTCAGTACTCCTGAGCAAGTTGCTATGCCAAGAAAGAAGTGATAATTTATACCTGCCACTGAAAAGTAGCCTTCTGATTGAAATTGTCCTTTTATAGAAATGTTTTTCACTATATAATAATGCTGATTTGGGTATGGCCAAGTATATAATAATTGGATATAAGTAGCATGCAGTTGTTATCTTTGCATTTTCTTTAACATATTCTGAATGTAAAAGTGGGATGATAAATGCAGATAAGAAAATAACTCCTCTATTTAATGCTATAGGACAGTAAAAACAAAATGGAGAATTTTGCTGAATAGCTTTTTGTTTTGAAGCCCTTGAGGATGTCTTTTGCCAAACTTTTAATTACTTTTATAAAAGAAGCTGTGGCTGCCCCATCTCTGGCAGTGTTTAAGGCCAGGTTGGATGGGGCTTTGAGCACCCTGCTCTAGTGGAAGGTGTCCCTTCCTGTGGCAAGGGGATTGGAACTAGATGATCTTTGAGGTCCCTTCCAACCCAAACCATTCTATGATCTATGATTACGATTAAAATGCTCCAAGAATTCAAGGACTGAGAACTGCAAGTAAAAGATATAATTTAACCTTGGAGATCAGTCAAAACTAATGTGTATGATGGAAGGTAGCTCAGGATGTCTTATGGTGATGGTACTTAGAGTACATCTTCAACTCTTTGGTTTCTAGATCTTTATCCATTTAGGGTCTGAAGTACCCTTAGTGACACAAGGAGAGGGACACCATTTTGCCTCACTTCTGTCACTTCATTACAGTACAGCTAAATGGACTGTATTAGCTTTGTTTATAGTGCTTGCTAAAGTTTTATATAGCAGGTAGTGAAAGAAGTCCTTCCCTTATATACAGGAATATACAAGCTAAGTTTGAACAAAACAAATGCAGATTTACTATATTGTTCATTGTTATACAGTTGCCTAAGTATATGTCTGTCTTCCTAAAGTATGAATTAGATTTTATTGGTGCATGTAATGCATAAGCATGCCGAAGGAAAGTTCATGTAAATAAAATTTAAGCACACAAACCTCCAGGCTTTCGGAATGAATGTGTTGTATACGTTCCTCAACACTTGTTTAATAAAATAACAGGCATATTAAACTTTTGGAGTGTAAGTAATTAGTAATCCATTGTAAATTTAAAAAAAAATCCCAATGTACATAAATTGTATACATAAATTAAGCTGAAGGTTTTATGTAAGTTTATTGGTATAGAAGACTGCTTAATTTCTAACGTAATACTTAACCTTACTAAGAATAGTGAATAGAGATATGAGGTTTAGGATCATCAAATTCCTAAATATTAAGTGTTCACAGAGTGGCCAGAGTCATACCTGTGTGAGCTAATGTAACTTGAAGTCACTCATAGATTTATATCATCTGTCATACTCAGCACTGAAATTTGGCTTCCTGGTTGGGATGTTGGAGCAGTAGTGTATTATTCAAGATTACAGTGTTGGTAGTCAAAAGTAGATCAAGCTAAGCATGAACTTTTGTTCACTCTTGTTTCTCTGTTTTGTTTTTTTTTTTCTCATTGGTTTTCTTTTTAAATATAGAACTTCAAATGCAATCAAAACTTGATTTCCATTAGGAGATAAAACACTGCAGATTTCACTACTAACATAGACTTCAGGGATGAAAGACCATATGTGTATACTTTGTTTTTAAAAGCTTTGTCCTACAGTATTCAGGTGAAGTATTTATTTGAGGTATTAGTCTGGATTTAAGAGAAAATTCTATCAAGGCAAGAGCAGAAAAAGCTAACATTTTTAGTTTCATTTTAGGAGGCAAGAGAGTAAGCTTGTTTAAGTTTTGCTTAATGGCGATCTCATTTCAAGTGAAACAACTGAGCTGAACGGATTAGGTTCTGACAGGCCAAATACTCAATTGCAGCATAACGTTTTATACCTCAGAGGGATTATCTTCCTCAGTATGCAGTGTTTGTCAGCTTTGTGATGTTTTCAGCTTCTTTCTGTCTCAACCAGTTTGTTATCTTTTGTGTCTGAACCATTCTATGGTAGTAAGATGAGGAGTTTAAATACTCTTAACAAGAAAGAAGCTGTTATAGAACAAACATAGCTTCAGTTGGTTATCTAAATAATTTTGCATTTCTAAATTTACTTTATATGTTCACTTGATGTCTGTCTAATTATATGTAACTCTCCACAGATATATTCTACTAATGAGTCTTCAGGATCGAAATGAAAAGCTTTTCTATAAAGTGCTGACTTCGGACATTGAAAGGTTCATGCCTATTGTTTATACTCCCACCGTGGGACTGGCTTGCCAACAATATGGTTTAGCATTTCGGAGGCCAAGGTAAGTAAGTGTATACTTCAAATACAAGTGATTGCATCTTATTTTCCTCTTGGCAGATTTCTGTAGGGGATTTCTAACATAGCTGAATGTAAGCCAAAACTGCAATAATTGAGATAATTCAAATTACACTTTTGGTGTACATTAATAATTTGTATTGCATTAAGCGGACAAATGGTTGGTTTAATTGTGTTAAAACATGGGTACATTTTTAGTCTCATTAACTTTTTTTTGAATCCTAGTTGCATATTACAAGACCAGAGAAGAATGGATCTTTAGTCTTAGAATAATTTACTTACGGACATCTTAAAAAATAATCAGTATTATCAAAGTGCCTGCCTCATTTCTTAGAAATTTATTGTTTCATAGGTTGGTTACTGGAATTCTTTTATTCTGTATACAATATCTGTATTTATAGAGTGATGAGGAAGTGGTATGAAAGAAGGGTATGTGTTTCTGTTTTACTCTGCACCTTGAACATCAGCTCACAGAGTATGAGATTTATGATGGTTCATGTTAGAGAACCTTGTGTGTACCAATGCCTTCAAGTGCAAACTGGAACAACACTTTGCAGCCTTCTGTACAATTTTCTGGCAAAGGAAGAGATAAATGGGCTGTATGTGCATAGCTTTGTTAACAGAAATAGATTTTTACAGTTAAGGCATTGATGGAAAATAAGAAGCTTGCAAGATGAAAGGGAACAAATGACTGCTAACAAAAAGGTATTTGAGGGAGAAGACTTATGGCTTCAAGGTTTTGTTATTGTTAATGTAAAAATCATTTTGGCCTTGTGACTGACAGAATGAGTCAGGACCATCTGGCCAACTGCAGAAAACAAGAATTCCCACTTCTGTACACATGAAAAAGTTCAAAAAGACCTCAAGAATGCTTACTTAAACCTGCTTAACAATCTGGCTTTTAGGTATCTGTCTTAGTTAAAGAATTCATCTCCTTTTTCCCCCCTCGGTATTTACCACCATGGTGATTTTGTTGCCCTTGAAGGAAGTGCTAAAATGGAAATTAAGTCTTTGCCTAAACTGGTCTCATTGCCCCTTGTTTTTGATATTCAGTGCTGTATAAGATACTGCACAAGGAGTACCTCTGCCCATGCATGTACTTCTCACTTTCTTCCTAGACCTGTGGAGAAAAAAAAACCTGTTAAATTAGACAACAGTTCAGCTGTCAGTCTGCAACTGATGAGACACAGCTTGCAGAGGCAACTGAAACAACTCACCAGATTTTGAGACTCCTGATCTTTATTCCTTAATCTGATCCTTAGCACACTCTAGACATGGGTTAAAAACTGATTGGGGAGTTAGGGACAGGGAGAGGGAGCACTTCAACTTTTTGCCTTTTTTTTTTTTTTTAAATTATTATTTGATGGAATTTTTATCTGCAGAGAACTTAGATGCCTAAATCTTTCTCCTCTAGATATTAAGACTAAAATCCTAGTTCGCATAGCTCTGTCACTAGTAAATTTATCTATATATATATTTTTTCCTCCCCAAAAAGTGTTCATTTCCTGATTGAAAATGAGTAAATTCAAGGCAGATTATACTACTGAGTTGATTTCTTTATCATTGAACTTAAAATTTATATAGGTTTATAGGACATTCCATAATTTAGTATTTCATACTGTGTTTTTCACTGCAGTTGAGCTGCTAATGAATGAATGACATTTTAAACAATATTCAATCATGTCTTAACTGATAGGTCTTTTGGTATTCAGTTGCATCCTTGAGGTACTGAAGTCAGCCTTGGCTGTATTCATCTGTCTGCTGCTTCCCCAACTACATGTGTGCTTTATATATATGACTGTCTGGAGAGACGTACAAGATATTTGTAAAAGTCTGGATTTATTTCTAGTCCTGCCGGATTGCCTCACTAGTTTCAAATATGTGTTTTTAATGACTAATTGAAGTAAATACGCCTGAAAAACTTGTACAATCTTCTGTCTCACAAATATTTTTATTCTTATGAAAGAAATGTCATCTGCCAAGTCAGATGCTTATTCTTCCCTGTAAAATTCCCAACTGTTATGTTCACATTGTCTCACTACCTACTCTGATTTTCGCCCACCACCCAGCTGATGCCACTGTTTATCAGAGGTCTTGGAGGAAAGGGCTAGAAAGAATTTTCCTTTTGACAGACACTTTGCTGCTTAGGAAGTACCTCTCCTTTGTGATCTTCCACTGTGCTCTGTTACAGAGATCTGGTTTTTCCTAAGAAAAACCTTTTCTAAATTATTCCAAAATCAACTGTCCAAAGCAGTCAATTTCATTTGGTTTGAAATTATATTCTAGACTGTGACTCATTCAGTATTAAGCATTATATACCAGCATATCTCACAAACGGCATCCTCCATGAATTGTACTCACAGAGAAGAATTTAACATACAGAAGGAGAAAAGGAGTAAAAGATATAAACTCTTGTCCAGTCTATACATTCTCATGTTTTTTATTAATTGATTTTTTCAGTTACAATTCATGAGAAAGGTATGACCTTATCATACCTTTAAAAAAGTCTAATCTGTAAGAATTGTGTGTATCTGCTTTATGCTGACTTGTATCTAAATGCTGTCTTTACTAGTAAATGAATGTTTTTCTTTCAGAATGTTTTTTATTTCGGAATATTTTTATTACTGTCTCTTCCCACAGCTCAGAAAATGTTTGATATTTCATAGTTAGAGATCTCATTAGAAACAGACTTGTTTACGTAGGCAAATAAGTTAAAAATTGCCCAAGTGCTACAGCTTTTATATATCACACTAGAAGCTGCAAGGCAATGTCTTACTATGCAGTTTAAATCTGTAAGGGTTTGTTTTTTCCATTAGATTTGTTTACGTTGTGAAGTGAGTTTCAAACCCCTGGCTCACAAGTTATGTCTTCAGGCAAGGAATAATGGAAATTAATTTAGGGCTTAAAAAATAGGTGTCGCATGGATTATTAAATGAGATCATCTTCTGTGACTCCCTTACATCTTTTGAGAAGACTATATGGGCTCACATGATGTGCTTACAGTTATAGGGGGATACTGTGGCTCAGGCAAGAAGTTTTTCATCCTGAAGCAGTATTTTGCAATTATAGAATAAACATTCATGGTTGACCAGCTGACCGTCTGATTAAGAAACATTTCTCAAGAGAGCCAGCTGCAAAGTAATTTGACTCACTGGTTTGAAGCTTGCCTTCGTAATTGACATTTGTTTGTAAAATTAAAACTCAACTCAAGATTACGTCCAGCTTAACTCATTCAGCTTAAAAATTCAGCATATTTAAGCTGAATATTCAGCTTAAAATGCACCAGTTTTTAGAATAAGAGTGTTATTCCTGAACTAAACAGTACAGATGTGATAGCAGATCTGTAACATGTGCCTACCTACACCACATAGTTCCAGAAACGTAATTTAGAAGACCAGTCTCACTAATCTTCGTCACAACCATTGAGGAGAATGGGAGAAGAAAGAGGCTTCTCCAGGGAGTAGGTCAGAAAAGGAATTTGGACCTGGACAGAGAAAAGCTTTGAAGGCTTATGCTGGGAATGTAATGGAGTTGTGGTTTTACTGCAGTGATCACGCTATCAGTAAGAGCATTATCTCAGAATCTCTTCTAGGGGGTCGCTTTGTGATGCGCAGTTTCTATCCATCATTTAAAAATAAGGTCCTGAAGTAATAAATTCTTCAGTTGCACAAAGCATGTCCATACATATGACAACTTTTACTGACTTACCAAGAAACAATCTATTTCTATAAGTGGATTTCTGAAATATCAGTTCTTTCATCCAAAAAGAATAAATATGGGAAATCTCAATGGAAATTTCCTCTAAGAATCCAAAATCAACTTTTTATGTTGTATAGAGAACACCCAGGAGTTTAAGGTTCTTGTGTAAACTCAGCATTCAGAGACAGGAGCAAAAATTGCCAAGTATAGCTCTGCTAAAGACTTTGAATGCTGTTAAAATGTTAGGTGACTGTTTATGTGTTTCCTTCATTTCCTTTTTCCTAGAAGGAAAAGCCATTTCAAACAGAATATGAACATAGCCAGCCCTGGTAACAATTGCAGCCACACAGGCATGGCAGAGTTCCTCTGAAATAACTTCCTGATTTAATCATACTTTGTCAAGCTAACTAGGAATGATTTTTGAAGTAACCATATTGAATCTGATGCTGCATATTGAAGTTACAGATGCAGTCTCTTAAAAGGCAAAGTATGTCATCCTGAGCTTTGAAGTTATTTTCTGTATATAAGCAGACCTTGTTCAGCAAACTATTCTCACAGAAGCTTTCTTCTTAATAATTCTTTCAACTCTTGTCTTTTCTCTTGTTTTCCTTCCTCACAAAAGACTAGCATATCTACAGGTCTCTTATTCACCCCAAGTCTAAGCAAGATTACATTTTGAATTTAGTTTTAACATTTTGAATTGACTTTTAATGAGTATTTAAAAATTTTGTTTGGTTTAGCTCTTTTAATATTTTTAGAGAGCACTTGGAATGTTATTAACAGTCTTTAGCAACTTTTCAGAAGCTGATTTGTCATGCTTAATACTCAGTTTACAAATGCTGTGTTATACCAGATTGCTGCCATATTGAAGTGCAGGACTGACTGAGCACATACAAATTTGAGATAGGTTCCTTTCCTCATATTCCTCAAAAGGAGTATATTTATTTCTATTTATTGCATGTATTTGCATTTACAGTGGTTCAGATGCACTGTACTGAATGCAAGTGCTGCAAGTGAGAGTTCTTTTTTTGTTAACATAGTAACGTTTACATATTGAGATTGTCAGCTGCAAGATAGCATCTTTTTTTATAAGGAATATTAATTAGAGAATAGGGAAATATTTATTTGCTGTGACAGAACATACAAAGACCTCGGCGGCGGAAGCTGCAGTCTGTTTGCCATCACAAGGTTGATCCTGTGGTACATTTCATAATTTTTTTGTGGTTTTTAATGAGGCTTTCATTGGAGGCTAGATTTTTCTTTTTCTTAATTCCATTGGATGCTTTCGATATCCAAGTCTCATCGGAAACCAGATTTGGTTTACAGGAGGCCAAAATCTTGTCATGTATTCCTGGATCGCATGAACCAGGAAAGTTCAGTTCCTGGTGCTTCTTTCTGAATGTCTCACCCTGAGATACGTGACATTTTCTTAATTGAGACCAGAAGGTCTGGATTCATTTGACCTAACTTCTTCACCAGTACAACTGCTTCTTTAGATTTGTTTTTGGCACATCTAGATGTTTTTTCCCAGGCAAATGAGATACATATACTTGTAGAGACTGTGTTAATCTGATTGTTACTATGGATAATTGTCTTAGTATCTTCATTTAGATAAAACTGATTACTGTGTAATATAAAATTATATTAAACTAAATAACAAAGCAATAATTTCAGAGTTATTTTTCCTAGCAGTTTTCCCCTGAAAACTATGTAGAATTGTCATCTGGAAGTGTAAAAAGGAACTGTTTCGGGTTTCTTATGTGATCTCTTCTAAGGGCTTGATCCTTAGGACAGTCTCTGAAATGAAAAAGTGTTGTAATAAAGACATAAAATACAGCAAAAGGCTTCTTTGAAAATAGGCTGTTGGAGCTCCATTCTCCAACAGACGCTGGTGTGGCTTGTACGTACTAACATGTCTCAGGTGAGAATTAGCATAGCTGTAGCATTTCTTCTAATTTTAGGCGATCATTCTCTTATTGATTTCAAAAAGCCTGGTGATCATGGCCATTGCAGCCCTTCACCAAGCACTTTTGAAACATATGTTTGTCATTTTCACTTTTGCTTCTTGTGAAAATGACAATGGTTGACATTTTCCAGTCAGCTTTCATCTTGGATTTTTTTGTATAGCCTTTCCACTGAGTTCAAGCACCAAGACATCTCATGACACCCAATAATTCTGCTCTTTGGCATGACTCCAATCTGCTGTTACCTTCATCAAGCTAAAACTTGTTGCTTCCTTGGCTCGAAAGAAAGGCTGATGGATCCTCTTTAGCATAACATGTCCTGCTCTGAAAAGTTGGAAAAGGACAATTATCACAGTGTGAGATGTCAGATTCTTCTCTTCTTCTAGACTCTCTTCTAGAAACACAGTATGCTGTACTGTGTCCAAGGTGTATTCAGCTTGGTCTGTCAGCAGTCAGTAATGCTGGGGAGGTGGAAGGTGTGAGAATCTTGCATAGAAGATGTCAGTTAGCCTCACTTTGGTCCTAGAGTGCTCTGTAAATATTAAGTCAATTTCTCATTCTAAGAAATATTTGAATGAAAAAAAGTTATGTCTTGAGTTTTGAAAATATTAGGATATACTTTAGGTTATATGTATGTAGTAATATGTTTTTTTTTCCTGAACTGTGTTAAATTCGTGGCTTTTTGTAATATTTTGGCAATAGGTTTCACCATTTAGTTAGTGTTAATTATTATATTTTTATTAAACTTGTGCCTTAGAATAAAATCGTGAATGAGTAGCCTGTGCTGAACTGATGCTGTATAGCCCTGACCTAGCATTATGAAATATAGTGTCCTACATGTGGCAGTATTTTTCACATGTACTTGATGCTTGCATGTAGGTATTACCTACAGCATGAGTGGAAGGGGATGGTATTTACAGAAGTCATGCTTGGAGTTATTCTTTCATTTAGTCTCATCTGAGTTGGAGCTTTGCCTGTTATTAGCCTCTTCCTACTCTCATGAGCTGTGTACATGATTTCTTATGCAGGTAATTTTCCAGGGGATTTTCATCATGGTCATAAAAGTTTTGCCCTAAACTGCATTGCAATCATGGAATTTTTTGGCTCTAAGACCTAAGTTTGTACCTCTTGGTGGTGCATTGCTCTGTTTTTTCTGGAGGGAGTACATCTGGGCTGTGAGCAGGAGGAAATGAGGCCATCCCTGCTCCAAACATGACTCTCAAAATGTTTTGCAGCAGTCAGTGTTTGGTCTTTTTCATTCCCTTCTTAGCACAGTCTCCTGAGCAAGACAGCTAGCAAGCCTCAGGGCTCTTCTACAGACATTCTTGTTGGTTTCTGTGCAAGAGTGTCAAACTACTGGCCATGCCTGTCTTTGTTGCCTTGTCCATTTCCTTCACAGGGGCCTGGATATTGCCAGGGGGAACTCTAGCCTCATTTAGTTTGTATTGTTGCTTTTTACACATTTCCACTATCTTTCTTCTGAGGTTAAACCAGAATGTTTTCCCACCTCCATTGATTCGGAGGACTCTCTTCAAGGGTGTCTGCACTCTGAGCCAATGGGAACTTACTTCTGTGGGTTTTAGTTTATGATGATTCTCATATCCATGTGTATCATCCTATTGAGAGAGTCTTCAGAAACAAAGACGTTTCTTACTGATGCATTTCACCACAAGGGAAGTACAGTTTGAGTGACAGATATTAATGCAGTGTTTATTAGACATTTCTCATTTGGTGTGTTAAAACAGTCATCTTTTGGATCTATGTGCAGAGGACTGGACAGAAAGTACAAGATCCCAAGTTAGATGTCTTAACTCTGAGTAATCTTTTCTCTCTAGTGCCAATATCACATAAAAGGTAAGCTGTATCCTTTTCAACAAATAAACTATATGATTGCACTTTTGAAAATAGGGATTTTTTTTTTTGCAAATTTCCTATCAATAATTAGGACTTGTACCAATATATAACCACATCACTCTTCAATGTCTTCCTTTTTTCCTGAATTTTTAGAGAGATTTTGACTCTATGCGAGCCCTTCTGGTTACAAGCTTCCAGATTTCCTGAAGTAGTACACTCATTAATGAAATGTCCTTTAAGGGCAGAGGTTTATTTAGTTTTCACACCTCGACTTGGCCAGAGACTTGTGAGCAACACTAAAGTATCAGGTAATACAGTACGGCAGAGGTCTACTCTTTGGCTCTGTCCTACTCTATTGAAGTAATATTTATCTACCAAAATTTTCCCCTCATGAAACAGCCTCTTTAAACCTGCCAGATTTCTACAGCTCCCTAATTGTCAACATCATTTGGCCCCCAAACCAAACCTTTTAAGAGTCACTTACTTCATTAAGAGAGCCATAACTTTCCTTAGCTCAACACCTTTTCAAGGACAGACTATCAAATCCCATGCAGTGTTTGCAAATGGATGTTACTTCATAGAATCATGGTTTGAGTTGGAAAGGGCTTTAAGATCATCTAGTTCCAACATCCCTGCCATGGGCAGGGAGATCTCATACTAAACCATGTCACTGAACGCTCTGTCCAACCTGGCCTTGAACACTGCCAGGGATGAAGCATTTTCTACTTCCCTGGGCAACCTGTTCCAGTGCCTCACCACCCTCACAATAAAGAACTTCTTCCTTATATATAACCTGAACTTCCCCTGTTTTAACCCACTGCCTCTTGTCCTATCGCTGCAGTCCCTGATGAACAGTCCCTCTCTGGCATCCTTATAGGCCCCCTTCAGATACTCCCTTCAGGAATTCACACTGCCTCTGGACCCTTTATGTGTTTTTCACCTAATTTCTCCCACTAGTTTGTCAAGCTCCACAGGGCGACCTGCTCCAGATGTGGGGTGTGGGATTTTTGGAAATAGCCAAGCCCACATCTCTGGGATCCCTGCTGTGCGGCTACCCCCGTGCCCTCAAGGAAGAGTGAGGCTACTACTTTACCTCTTGTGTAAAATGATAGCTATAGTTGCCTCCCAGCTGGACTGGGGGGCTTTGAACAGCCCTGAAGTTGTGACATGCAGTTGACAATAGTTTGCATATTGCATCCATTCCACTGGACTGGAATTCTGCATCATCCTTGCATTCATTTACAATGTAGACAAGTGGCAGCTTGTGCCATGTGAACAAGCAGGATGGTCCGTGATTTTTTCTGGTGTCTGATCAGGCTTTGAAACAGGAACTTGAATTTTCAGCTTCTCTTGTCCAAAGAGCGTGGATGCCTTTGTGGATGATTCTAGTAAAGTCAGATCCTCTAGGATTGTGCTTAAACTAAAGTGAGGCATAGAACTCATTCTAGTGGCTCCAGCATAAAGCATGTGATAGTTTTGGTTTTAAGATCTGAATACCTTGTGCTGGAGGCTCGAATTTCTTTGCAGTTAGTGATCTCGAGTATACTGATGTCGGCTTCACACCAAAGTGTCTCAAACTAATCATTTGGACTGGCTTTCAGGGGAAGAATAGGTTCATTTTAATATTTAGGAGCATACTTAGTAATAATAAATATGTTTCTGCAATCAGTTTCAATTGCCACATATTTTACTTCAGGGCTCTGGCCACCACATCACTGCCTATGACATATATGCTAGTTTACTACTGGGCTTCTGCAACTGGTTTGCTGCAGGAGATAAGGTAAATCTTTCAGTGCAGCCAAATACAGCCAGAAAACATAAAGTTATAAACTACTTTATCTGCGGAGAATAAATGGTCTAGGTTTTGGTGAAAAGAGGTTAGGAACAGAGGAGAAGCCACAGCTTATTTATTGAAGCTGTTGTACACACCTTCAGTGTCAGGCATGCTTTTAGAAGACATACATATTAGCTTGTGGTATGCTGGGACATCTAAAGGACTCTCAAAAGATGGGCACAGGAACTGCACAGAAGCTTTGAAGTAGTTAAATTGTTACCGTTTTCTGTCAGTAAGTGTTTTTCATTGCACAACTGGAGTCAGCTTATCTGAACTTAAGCAGCAGCTGTGCTTTCTTTGCTGGGTGTTTCTATACTAGACACCAGTGCTAATTGGATAGTTAACGCTTATGTTGAACTTGCTGAGGAGTTAAGAGTTGTTTGCATTTTGGGTGGCAGTCCTTCAGTTTTTATAAAAGCGCCTATTCTGAAGCCCAATTAGAGGAGGTAACAGTCCCCAGGGCAAGCACTGCAAGGGTTGCTTTGAAGGGTGCACTTATGTATAGAGGAGCACTTAAAGGAAGAAGACCTGTTAGTCGTCCTTGGAGATGTGAAGTGTGTGCAATCACAGGTTATACTCTCACCCTTCCTTGTGCTATTTAAACTTGCAATTCATTGCTTGAGAAGTACTAAGAAAAAAAGGTGTGCTGCTTTCTCCCTTCCTAAGACTATGCTGTGGAAGGGAAAGGGCTTACTTCTAGATATAAATGTGATATAAAGGAAAACAAGAATGGTGTTACTGCATGTGTTTACCAGCAGTAGGGATGTATGTGTTGGCAACATGAACATGTAGCAAAGAACTGTTACAGGTGACTGACAAGCATTTAGTGTGGTGGTTTGTTTTGTTTTGGTGGGTTTTTTTGTTTGGGTTTTTTTTCATGCCTACCTCTCCTTTTAGGTCGAGAGTTTTTTCCAAGTCCCCGGTAATTCCCACTGCTGTCTCCTGATATTGCAAAATGAGGTATGAGTATTTCAGATGAGGCACCAGTGACTTAGGAACATAACAATACTCTATTACTTCATTCTGTATATATCCCAGCCCATACCCAGATGATGTTTTCCTTTAGGGATGTGCTTACACTGGAATTTCTCCAGCTCTCATTTTCTGTACATTTGTTGCACGTCCTTCAGCACCACCCAAATCCCCTGCTTACACATTCAGCAGCTTCTCTGTTCAATTATACTCTCATTACTCAGCAGTCCAACATTGTCTCATAGTTGCGTTTCCAATACAAGATATAGTAGCTTTTAGAAAACCCTACAGTTACTCCTGCAACTGTGTTTGGTAAAGTCCAAAAGAGGAAGAATTCTAGTGCAGTCACTCTAACTTTGCAGTAGCTTGAGTATTTTAACATAGCTTTCTGTCTCTGTCTGAAAGCTTTCTAAATAGATAGGGTAAATAATCAGATCTTAAAATGGAAAACTGAAGAGGAGGCATGAAGATTTTCAGCCTTTAAGAGGGTAACAATGGGATGATTGCGTGTGTTTATATATCTTGTGTTTCTCTCTATTAATGGCTAGATGCTTTTAGTCTGAGAGACTAAAAGACACTACTGGGAGACACTGCTTTTGAGACAGTCGTATGCTCCTGCTGATACAAGGCTTCTGAAAAAGGCAAGAGACAAAAGCTGAGAAATGGTCTAGTGCGAGGTGTCCCTGCCCCTGGCAGGGAGATTGGAACTAGATGATCTTAAGGTCCTTTCCAACCCAAACTATTCTATGATTCTGTGAATAGAGATGAATCCTTTTATTTCTTGCACTGCATTTTCATCCTGTTTAGCAAGGTTTTATATCTTTACACGCTATTTTCTTACATGCACTGTGTTCTGTAAAATGTTTCAGCAGTGTGAATTATAATTAACTTAAACCAAACAAACAAACACAAAATGACCAGGTCATAATAACTTTACCAAATCATAGAGTAGCATTAACATAGTGTAATTTGCAGTTGGGTGGAAAAAGGTTAGGGAGGCATCTGTCATCCTGTCCACTGCTCTCCCAATTAAGTGGTGGCATTGCAAGTCAGTTCTGCTTTGTCTAAGCACGTTGTTCTGCTAATGAGTATTAAATAATAAAACCACATGCAGGAAAAATGGTATTTTTTTATAACAGCTGTAAGTGTACAAGAGACTACTGGGAGCATAGATCCAATGGATGAAACAGTAAGAATGCAGATGAACAATTAAAGCAAGTAATTCTTGTGAGCAAGGACTTCTAGCCAGAAGCAGATATTGAGAGGGACATTTAGTCTGGATTTCTGTTCAGTCTTAAGGAAAAAGGGAATTTAGGAGACCTCACAACTTTGTTTCAGCCTATACTAGAATAAGGAAATTAACTACTGGTTTGGGCTTTTTGTTGGAGTGTGCCATCTAAGGGAAGAGCTTGCTGTTGCTGAGATGAAGCTCTAAGGTAGCTTATGAAGACACAGCAGCATGTTTCCCGTAAGAGAAGTTCACCATATTATGGCAGCTTTCTTATAGTAAAGGATATTTTTTGTTTTAACTTTTCTTCTGGAGTTCTTCTATAGATTTGTCATACACTCACACTAATGCAAGGTTTGCTGCACTCCGTGTTGAGTGGCAGGTTGTTCATGCTGCCTATTTTAGGCAACAGTATGTTGATACTGATTTTATGAAATGAAAAACTTTGCATGGAGTCATGACTGGATTTATATAAAAAGGAGGGAAAGTATAAGACTGTTTGCCTCTAGTGGATGAGGTTAATTTGTATGACAGTGGGCCAGCTACATTCCAGATGTTTAATGCTTAAAATGTTTCCTTGGGGTTCCATGTAGTATAACTTTTTTTCTCAAATTTTACAATAAAGGCTCTTAGTAATTTTTAATTTGGTCAGAAAATCACTAGTTTATTCTTAAATATGTTCAATTCCATATAATTAAATACGCATTTGTAGACAATAAAATATAAATTTCCTGGGCTTTGCTGGTAAAATTTTAGTTCTTATTTTTCCTGTGAGTGAATTTCAGAGCACTGGTATGTTGGAACTTTGTTAACATCAGATAACATAAGTCTTAAAAATAGTCATGTATGCCTCTCAGTTTCTCTGTTGGAGATAGAGCTGGACCCGCAGCTTTTTTTCCCATGTTAAAAACTGTTGTTGGACATAGTCCTAAAACTTTTGTCTGCTTCATGCATTCACTCATGTTGTAAATTTAACAGGAAATGAGAGAAGAAATAGTGCTGCTGACCAGAATGTTTGCATTTTTCTGTTTTTAAGGCTTATGGTTTTGAAATGGAAAATATAAACATAAAATTATGGAAATGATTGTGCTTTTGCTATAGGTGCAGTGATTGTAACAAATTGATTAAAACTGAGATGCCAAAAGAAAACAATAAAAATTAGGTGTGGGATGGAAGTACAGCTGAACCCTTCTTATACCGAGGACCTACTACCACAGCGCTTTTTTGGAGTTCAGACTAAATCGATCTACATTTTGACCAGTTCTTGTAACATCCAGTTGAATTTTCTAAAACATTTTAGCTTAAAATCTGTCTTTAAAAATTACTCAGATTTTAACTAAGACTTTGTTATTGGAGATTTCTGTTATATGCTTTTTAAAGAGGAGTGCTTCAATAAGTCAAACACTTCGGTTTGATTTTTTTCAGATTAGTTTGGTTTTTAGAAAGTTTTTGTGAATATGTGTAGCCTAATTAAAACCTTATTGTTAAAGCTACTTCAGTTTTTAAGTTTTGTAAGAAGTTTGCCAAATGATGTTATCAAGCTATTCAATGATCCCAGCCACTAAAATAAGAGCAAATGGGAAATAAACAAAATACCAATTAAAAAATTATAATGACTAGCTTCTTATGGTGAGGATTATATGATATTCCAAATATTTGGAATTTAAGTTTAATACAAAACTAGTCACATTGTCACTAGACTAGCATTTATATATTTTGCATGTGAATTTGTAAGTAATCTTTTCATTTGGTGAAAAAAAAAAAATTGCTAATGTTAGAAGTCAGTTCTGTGATAGGATTGATTATTTGTTAGCAGAGAAACTTTTATTCTTTGAAGCACTAACTCAGACCTGAAATTCCCCATTTGCTGTTAAAGCTGCTTCTGTTTCCAGGTGGCCATTGAAGCTCTACTCATTGATTGTGAAGGTAGAACAACAGAGTAAATTATCATGCACAAGTGGAATAGTGTCTGTAGTTGGTGAACATTTAACAGATACCATTTAAATGCCATTTTAAGATGCCAACATTTACAAACATGTTGCTTAGGATCAGAAGTAAGCTATGCCTGTTCTCTCCACACTGCTGATTACAGTGGAAGGAAAATGGTCGTAGTCAAAAAACAACAGTGTTTATTTGAAAATTCATTTTATCACCTCTTAATAACAAATGTTTTGCTTTCAAATGCTCATCCTTTGTGCAAATAGCTATCTAAAAGCTTCATGCCATATATCTCACACAAATTTCCCATTATTTATCACAGTAAACCGAAAGCTTGTATTTTCTTGTGGCCAGGATATAGGTAATGTTGAAGCAGGTGAGCAACCTTGATGAAAGGCTGGAAAAGGAGTGTGTGTGTGGATGTGTATGCCCTTGCATCCTTCAAAATGGGTGATTTCAGACCCAAATGGTATTTGAACACCAGTGCAGGTACCCTTTGTGCCTCCAGCTGTGTCTTGGGCGTTACCTTTCCACCGGGTTTCTCTGTGCTGTGCTTCCCTTTAGAGTGCTGAGTTGAAGCACACGTAAACCAGCCATATTAATCTCTTCAACAAATAAATTGCAAGAATATCAAAACCAGTGTGAATGGTATGAGAATCCAATCATATGGATTAATTTGCATTAGAAAGACTTCATCCTTCTCCCTCAGATGATGTTGTGAGAGATGTATGATTCACTGTGAGATCCCAAGGAAGATGCTGTATGCTCTAGCTGGCGATAAACTCTCTCCCATGTTTTTGTTTGTTTGTTTGTATGTTACTGCATCAAATACTAAAATTAAAGTTTAAGGAGAAAATTATTTGCATGTAATTTCTGTGAATGATAGAATAGTCTATGAAATAACTGAGGCTGAATAATTGTTTGCTTTTCAACTCAAATTGCATTATTTTTAATCTCTTCTATTTTAGTAATTGTAGGGCAAAATACTCATGCTATACTTATAGTCAATTCTACTAATTCTACTAAAAAAAATATTTTAAGGAAGAAGAGTCCATTTTGTAAGGATTTTAAAATGGTTCTAACTTCATTGCTGTCTCTTTGTTACTTCTCTTGCTCAAAGTAATGCTTGTGATGTGGAAGCTTGTTTGATTTTGTCTTAAGATTGAATAGTTTGAGTTCATCTGAAAATGTGCTGGTGGTAAATTGAGATCTGTACTTTTTCAGTGTTAGGCCTACTTCATGTGCTAAAATACAGGAGATTTATTTTCAATTGTTATCTGCTGAATTTATTTCTACTGAAAGCAGAAACAGGTTTCTGTGTATATTTGGAGTGGAGCACCATCCCAAAAGCGTTTGATTGTAGAAACAGCAAAGCCCACTAGATCAGCTATTTTCTTTTTACTGCAAGCATTCCTACTGAAAAATAGGGAAAATTCACAGACTGTACCAGATTTTTACCTCGGGGGAAGCCAAGGCAAAATAACTATTCCAGCTGACCGGGTTCTGGAAGCAGGCTTGGACTGAGTGATCTCCAGTGGTCCCTTGATGATGCTGTGATCTCTGTGCCCTCAGGATGCATGTCTCAGAGATGTGGACAGATGATATACAGAGACAGCTCATGCAAGGGTGAAACAGCGCTTCTTTGTGCCTTGATGGTAACTGGCAATCTTGTATGACCCAGTTTAACCCAGACACTTCTGCATCAGCTGTCCTGCCTTCTGACTTGTCACCCACCTCTGAGCACTGCATCTCCTCGCATTAGGAACTGCTCTGTCCCTATAACATAAATTGAGTAGTTTTCTTGGTTCCTTTCCAGCAGATAAGGTCAGCTCTACAAATGGAAGATAGTGTCTCTTTTCAGCAGTGACTTCTTCATTACAGTGGAAGTTGAGTAGGATATGCTGTAAGAAGTGTTTTTAATAAGTCTTCACTTTTGTCCTTGTTCATGGTTATTGAGAGCAAATTATGTGATTTAAAGGTCAATGAAAACTGGCTTTAAAGGACACTATTGTCTAAATACTGGAAATTTTCCATGTTTTAGTGATACAGAGCAGCACAAGTTGTTGAAGTAAATAGAAGGACAGTGATTTCACTTGTTTGAGTACTTAACAGTTTAAATAACATTTAAAAGGTTTTTTAAAAAGACACCATTAGCGTTGCAAGATTCCTAGTAGATAACATGGTTGATGCTGTTTGTAGATGATTTTTTATGCAGTTAATATTACCATAAAATAATACAAACATGATAGCTATTGAAGCAGAACAGTGGGGGGTTTTTTTGTCATAAATGAATGGGTCTGGCTCTGGTAAACGGTTCTCTTTCACAGTCTTCAAATAGTTCTATTTGTGTCTATTACAGTGTAAGTAATTAAGTTATTTATTGAGCAACTGTCAGAAGAATTTAAGTAGCTTCTGGAGCAAAACAGCTCTGGCTTTTAAAACACAGTATTTCTTAAAGTCTGCCTCTTCCTTTTCAAACAAACACATCCTATGGAATTGCCATTATGTGTTAAGCAGTACGTACGTAACTACGTAAAAGCTGATTATCTAGATGAATGATACTTTAGGAATATAGTTAAATCAACAAATTCATGTTTTAAGAGGTGAATAAAAAGATACTATTAGATCTAATCTGTTGCTGTATGAAGAGGATGCATCATTACAGTCTGAATATTTGGATCACAAAATGCTGTGCTGTTTGCTTTTGTAAGTAAAGGAGTGAGACATTAATTAAAACCCAGTGTTATCTAGGTATACAATAATTAGTAATTTATATAATATATACAAAGTTCATGCAGTGTTGTTTTTATTATGAAGTATTCTTAATTTTCATCTGCAATAGGTTTAAGTGCACATTCTAAAATGAAGTAAAGACTTTTTAATTGTTAGCGAAGTTATAATTGCTTTCTTGTACCATGTAAAATTAACCATGTAATGGTTTTTTGCATTGAATGAGAGCAGTTGTGGAATTACTTCATTGGATTGTTTTTTTATTGTACAAAGGTCTGACTTCTTTGCTTAGTTCTGGAGCCTGATTGGCATTTTGACAAAGTGAAAGAAGAATGTTTCAGGCAAAAAAGGGTTCCTTTTGCAAAAGTCTTTATACACAAAAAGTAGTAATGTAGAGTTTACATGTTTTGCTAGCAAGAAGCAGGCTCTCAGAGGGCTGGGAGAGTCCAGACATGTTGGAGAAAAGTAATAGGACAGCACCCAAGTGCAGGATTTTCCATTTACCTTCAGTCTGTACTGCTGTGGCAAGGCGTCCCTTTTTTTACTCTCACCCACTCTGTTGTGTCACAATTTATACACTATATACATGCTGTGGAGCCTGTTTCAGATGAAGAAGGGCAGACGGGGCAACGTCTGTATGATCTGGCTCCTGTCTGGAGAGATGGACCAGGAGGGTTATGGCTTGATGCGTTGCAAGTTACTGAACAGCAGCCCGTGATTCCCTACTGTCCTCATCCCATATGGGGTGGAAGAGCAAATATGCTGACACTTGGAGTCGTGGCTCTGGGCAGATCTGGCTGTATTTGAAAATGCACCCAGTCCAACTGGTTGTGACGTTATGCCAGCTAAGATTGCTGGAAGTAAAACACAATCTGTGGGCAAAGGGAATCCATCTGGAAGTTCCTGCTATCCCATGGAGCTGTTTGACCCAGCTTTTCTCACCATAGTGCTACCTGGATGAGATTCTTTGAAACACACAATATCCATTATCAAAGAGCCAAGGCAGAGGTATGGGCTGTAGTTGAAGCTCTTGGGCAGATACTGTGTTTAATTTTATTCTTGGATATGCAGCATCTGGAGCTTTGCGGCTTGCTGATAATCAAAGTAGCTACCTACCCCAGTAGTCTTCTCCCCCCCATCTTTATTGTTTGTCTATTTTTATATAATATTTTAACATCTATACTAAAAGATCCCCCAGTATCTAAATCTTCGTGTCACTACAGTTATGTGCCTTTTACTGCTCCAAACCCTATCCTTTCTTTTCTGAAACCTCATTCCCCTTAGGTCGTATTTTCAAATGCCAGGCTTACAGCTGCTGTCTTTCAGGTTAATTTCATGACTTTTCTGCTCTATTACTTGACAAAAATAGGAGGTAATTTCAACAGGGACTAAGGAAGTAGTTTACCTCTTTCTTGCAAAGTGCGGGAGTTTGGGTCTGTCTAGGCTCAGAAATAAACTGTGGCTAGTCCCTGAGATTTGCTATTGCTATTCTTATTCAGCTTGCTGATTTAGACTGCCTGGGGAAGTGAAGTCACCTCTACTATAATTGTATGTACAGTTCAGAATTCAAGTAACAGTTTTGAACATGTAGGGTTGTGAGAAAAGTTTGAACTTTTTTTCATTAAAAAATGTTTGGCATTTTCTGAGACATGTTAGATTGCCTCCTGTTATTGTAAGAAGAGGAAAGAAAGGATTATTCTGTTACTGCGACACATTTTTCTAAACTGTTCTTTAATAGATAATAGACAAATACATTGCTGGTGGACATTTCTTCCATGAAGCATAATAAATAAATACTCCATTTAATTGTTTGCTTCGTTCTCATAGATCAGAGTTCTAATAAAACAGAGCCAGACTATGTGATGTAAAACGACCTCCACATAATTGGTAAAATGCACTACAGTGTAGTGAGCTCAGTGACCCAGAACAGAATCACAGAATCATAGAACAGTTTGGGTTGGAAGCGGCCTTAAAAATCCAGATCTACCCATTGTTGAGTGGATCCCAGTGTTTTAGCATAGGTTCTCCCCTCACTCTTCAGGGCTTTGTTTTTACTGGTGGTGTGATGAGAAGAAAGGAGGCATGGTTACTTCTCTGTGTAATTATTCCTCCGCTGTAGTTTAATATATCGTCTGGCTATCTGAAATGGGCATAAGTGATCCCTTTGGCTAGACTGGTATAAACCAATGCTGAACTGAAATCTATCTGGAGCCAAAGTGACTAAAGATAAGCCCTTCTGCTTATTCACTCAGACATGTTCCATGTAGATTTGCATTATGCCAGGTTCAAAATGAACACATTCATTTGAAGACTAATCTGCTGCTGCAAGCTTCAAGTCAATTTTAAGCCACAGTTTTGCTGATTGGCCTTTAAGCCTCAACAGGTCTTAGTTGGTTGCCTCAAAGGAAAAGATAATACATATAACTGAGATGTAAGTTCAAATAGAAAAGACCATCCTGTGTTGTAGAATTGATGCTAGCTTTTACAGTTAGCTTGTCAACCTGGGCTGTTCTGAAAGGGTGTCCAGGAGACCTTAAGCCTACTTCCCCATAAGAAGCTTTTCTTGTTAGATGTTTGAAAATGTATGTGTTGAGAAACATGCAGTGTATTTTTTCTCATCTTTTTTTTTTTTACACTAAATATTATCTTGAAACATCTTTTTTTTTCTGTATCTTGCTTCTTTCTCCATGTCTTATTTGTCCATCTGCTGTAGCAGCCTCATCCTGAAGTCAGATGCATATAACATGGGCTGTCTCTTGCTCTGCATCTAGCAGAGCAGGGTGTGCGTCACTGACATGACAGCAATTATTATCATAATCATCCTCAAATGGATAAATCTGGGTTTTTTTTTTCTGGACTGAAATATATATAGATATAGTTTAATCCAATTTAAACTGTGTAGTTTACCCCTTTCTTGATTCTGCTCATGGCTGTGCTCTGACAGCCAAAATATAAATATAATGTCCACTAGATAGCCAAACAGTTGGTTACCTTGTCAGCTTGTGTCATCCAATCCAAATTGTAGTAACCTTATGCAGTTGGTGCTTTTCCTGGACATAGCATGACCTCATGGAAATGAAAAATACACAGTGCTAGCTTTTGGTCGTTGCCTGCAGGTAGAATTGCCAGCAAGTTCGGTCCCAGTAATGCAAGCTGAATATTGCTGTGGCTGACACCATTGCAAGATGGGGTTCCTCTTGCAACCTGGTGTACCTTCCTGTGGAGGACACCTTAAAGGAGAAAAGTGCTTTAACTAAAGAAATGAAGGATGAGAAAAACATATCCAGATAAAAGAATGAAAGATTCATATGTCTTAGTCTGTGCCCTTAAATCTAAGGTCATCTTCTCTGTAAGGCCAATGTGTCCAGAAACGTTTTGCTAATCTATGGAAAGAATGGAGGGAAGACACGAAGGAGGGGATTGAAATGCTTTCAACATCACTCTGTTTACAGTTCAGCCCTTATTTTCCATTGTTGTTTGAATGTGATCCTGCTTGGACAGATTTCTGAAATACACTCTCAATACTTATTCAAATGTCTTTACAAATGTTCTAACAAAATTCCTTCTGGAGCAGCCACTCTGCCTTTATTTTCCTCTGTTGGGGAATTTATTCCATGGAGACCTCTCTCCCTGGTTTTCAAGAAGAAGGTCATTTAACCACACTGGGCTGGGCTCTGGCTGTTTAGAAAACCAATACAAAATCTTGCTTCATTTAACATGAATCTATTAGGTCGGTGTAAATTGGAGTGTGAGGACAAGGAGAGGGGTGATGCTTTATATAGCTTTCCTTCTGCACTCTTCATTTCCTTTTGTATGGTCATCTCCCGCAATTGACTGTCTTAGGCTAGCAATTTTGATAAGCGGTATTTTATGATTTAACAGTTTACACAGTGTTCTATAAAATGACTCACTGTACAACACATCTGAAAGGCAGCATCTGCATTTGCTTTGCTGCTTTACTGTGTTTCACTTAGAGCCATCTTTTTTCAGGTAGTTGGCTCCCAAATAGAAATGCTTGTATGTTGTGAATGCCACAACTTCTGAAAAGTGCTATAAATACTAGCTCTCCCACCCCTGAGAACTGTCACTTCCACTGGGGTGGAGGGATTAATCTGCTGACAGGCATTATATATTAAGAAATAACCGAGAGATGTAATCATGCAGCATGGTGTGTTTGCGCTCAGCATGGGAAATGTAGGCAGAAGGGAATTAATTGGGAATGTCAGGATCAGAGAAAGAATTCCTGGTTTTAGGGGGTAATGCATAAAATGAAATTTAAACAGTTAAAAATCTCTAACCAGCAAAGGCTGATTGTTTTGGGTTTCTTTCCCTTATGCAGTGCATATATATTTCCTTTCCAAACATGCCAGTTTTTATTTAGTTAGCTACTTGAGGTCATAGTTTCTGTTTCTGAATCATTAACTTTAAAATTTGGAAATACTTCGGTGAATTGCAATGTGTCTTATGCTGCCTTTTGTCCATGAACAACTTCAACTGTATATTTTTGACATCAAAGAGAAGAGCACATTTAAGTATGAAATCAAATGTACAATTCAATATAAAAATATAAATCACATGGTAGTATAAAAATATATATTAATATGTATGAAATATTTAAACATATTAAATATAATATTTGAATTAATTTTGCTGTCTTGACTGATATATTTTTTAACACTGCAGAAAATTTTTTGCTCAACTTGGAGTACTTGCAGTCATATCTGAGAGGAATTTCCCTGAGTTACCGGTTTTATTTAGACCCACATGGGCATCTACCCATTTCTTTGAATATAGAGATACTGTAGTACACTCAGATTTAAGTTATTTTTCAATATTCTTCTAATTTTTACTTTAGAATTTTTATAATAGGTGTATGAAGTACTTAAGAATAATTCCAAAAGAAAACTCCTTACAGTTACTACAGTTACAAGAAGGCATCTTTGGCATGTACTTCTTCATGTATGTTTTCTTCATAGTGTTTGAGAGGTGGAATTTAGTGGGATAATTTTTTTCCAGTGTCTCACATGAGAAAAGAAGATAAGAAATGGAATTAAGTCTGAGTGTGCCTGGATGTATATCTACATGTCAAGTAAAATAAATGAAGCTTAAAATGCTGAACAGTATGATAAGATACTACATCAATTTTGCTTCTATAATAAATTAAAAAAAAGAAATAAGAATTGCACTTCTCTGTCATTTTGTTTTATACTCTTCTGTATTGGTGAAACTGAAGGCCAATTTACGAACATTCTTCAAAGTAAAAATTCAGTGTGCTCAGCACTGTAGGATGTGCAACGTGCTTTCAAACCAAAGAGATTTTCATATAGAGAAGATAATTTCCCACTTTTGTAGGTGTCAAAGGGGCAATCTAATTAAGTAGGCAGACTGTTTTCTAAACACGCAACTGAATGCACTTGAATTCTTTTATGTAGTGACAATACATGATTTATTTCAGGATTTGTTCATAGATTAAAACTTTGGCCTATTCTTGTCTGTAAACATTAGGACTGCTGGGGTAGTAGTGATCATTTGATGAATGTGTTTTGTGGTCTGGGACAATTAGCAAACACATTCGAACAGATCAAGTGCTCAGTGATCTTTAAAATCAAACTTAGTAATTTTCCGAAATGACTCAGAGGTTCTCACTGCTCAGGGAAGCTTTACTGACTTTCATGTTCCCTGACTTCTGTGAAATGCAGACATTTAATGTACTCATTCACAAAATTGAGCACTTACTGAACTGAATCTGTGTATTTCGGAA
Organism: Nestor notabilis; assembly: GCF_000696875.1. Classification (NCBI taxonomy): domain Eukaryota; kingdom Metazoa; phylum Chordata; class Aves; order Psittaciformes; family Psittacidae; genus Nestor; species Nestor notabilis. The sequence continues at coordinate 64,487 of NW_009928873.1, forward strand.
ACACATTTTCATAGAGGTAATTTATTATTTGATAGATTTATACTGACTGAAGTGTTTAATTGCCTGTTTATACAAGAAGGGGTTTTTTTTAATTTTCAGAGGTCTTTTTATTACTATCCATGACCGGGGACACATCCCTCCAATGCTTAAATCCTGGCCAGAAAATGTCATCAAGGTAAGTTCAGTTTTAGTTGCATGACAAAGCTGACACTGTTTTGTGCCCAACATGACTTGGTTAAGATACTTTTATAAGCTTTTTATCAATTAGATTTCAGTGATTTCTTAGCTCATTTTTGAAATAGAAACAATGCTGATACAGCCAAACTTTGAGGCTTTTAAAAACCCTTACTTGTTCAGCTGTAGGCATCCTTTACTGATTAATTGGTCAATTACATTAAATATTATGCATAAAAAAAACCCCAAACAAACCTAAATGCTTTTTCTGGATTTCAGGGTATCACAGAGTGGTTGAGCTAGGAAGGCACCTCTAGAGACCATCTTGTCCATCCTTCTGCTCAAGCAAGATCAGCCAGGGCAGGTTGCTCCGGGCTGTATCCAGCCTGTGGGTTCTGAGTATCACCAAGGATAGAGACTCCACAAGGTCTTGTGGCAACCCAGTCTAGTGTTTGGGTTAATAGTTCTCCGCATGTAATACCTGATGAGCTCTATCACAAAAACATATTAAATTTCCAACTAAAATGGCTTGTCACAGAGTATGGCAAGAAAACTATTGTGTTATCAGCTACTTGCCATACTGAGCACTTCTGTCCTTTACTATTAAAAATCTTTTTAATAAAAAACCCCACATACTTCCTCATATGTTTAAGTATGATGGTGTGTTATTTGCTTAAGGGAAGAAGAACTACATCTTTGAAGGGTAAGAACCAGGTGGCTGTGGACTGCCCTGTCAAAGTACAGCAGGAGTGAGTGTCTGGCTCTGATTCTGCTGAAAACAGCCATGACAAAATCCAGGAGTCTGGGGCTCTTCTTTTTTTGTGGATAACTTCCTTTTCCTTCTTACTCTGTTTTCATGCTGCTGACAGAAAAACGTAAAAGGGAACAATGCCAGTTTTCTTGTAAAGTGATAGCAAATACCTCTCGTATTTTTAAAAGTTTTATGTGAAAGTCCCATTTAGCGTGAAGCAAGAGTCTAAAATAGTGGAACAAAACCACAGTGAAATACAACAAACCAGTTCTGGGTCTTTTTTGTACTACTGATTTGGTTTTACCTGTAAGAATGTATACATGAACATGAAAGTTTGTGGTGAGAAGTTAATGGAATACATAGTACATACAAGGAAAGTACTGATTTTTACAGTGCTTTTATTTTTTCCTTCAGGCTATTGTGGTGACAGATGGAGAACGTATTCTTGGTCTTGGAGACCTTGGCTGTTATGGAATGGGCATTCCAGTTGGTAAACTGGCACTTTATACGGCATGCGGAGGAGTAAAACCTTACGAGTGCCTACCAGTGATGTTGGATGTGGGAACAGATAATGAGGTAAATCATTTTCTGAGGTCTAGTGAGTATTAGCTGTTTGAAGGGAACTATATGAAAATTTAATTGTGAAAAGTTTTTTGTTTGGGTTTTTTTTTTCTTTACTATACTGGCTTTGATTATGTGCAAACTAAGTAGTCCTTTTACCTATGGAAAAAGTCACATTCTAATACACGGTGTACTAATGCACAGTGTAGACTCTTTTATAAGGCTCAAGTAGTTCAGGACGCTGTGTTGTGTAAAAATGCGCTGCATACATTGTACATGTTTAAAAGTCAGATGAGAAATTAGATCTCAAGAAGAGAGGAATGATAGAGTTAAAAGTACATACAATTTAAGGCAGCATTCTCTCTCAACTTCTGCTGCAGAATTCCTGTGCAGTGATTTCAAACGTGAGTTCTGATTTTGTCCCTTTTTATAGTGAACAGCTTGAAGCTATAGCCTGATCTGTGCTGGGAATGCACGTCTACATACTTCAGCTGTACATTTACTTTAGCTATAGAAAGCACTGTAATGCTATTAATTTTGCCAAAATGAGGTCCTAGTGCTTCAAATAAGCAGTCCTTACCCTCTTTAACTTGGCTTCCCACTTGTGTGGGGTGCAGAGATTTAATGTTGTTTGCTCTGGTATTTCCAGGGCTCCCAGGATTACTAATTAATTTCTTGGCCCCCATTTTATTTATTTTTTTTCCTGAAGGAATACTTGAATTCCTGACTCTGGTTGTTGTCAACTTAAGTATCACCAGCAATATCATTCTGCTTTAGCAGAAGTAAACAAATATGATACTACAAATGATGCAAGTAGTAAACTTTATGCATGATAAATGCATGAGATGTACGTGTATTGTAGCTAAATAAAGCATTCCTGTACCAGTAAATTTAGCTGGGTGTGTGCATCTTCAGCTTTATACACACAGCTCCACCCTGCCTCACTGGGATAATTTTAGACAATACACCATGAAAGCATGACTGAACGGAGAAATAGCCTGCTACCCTGTCTCTCTATTCCCAAGAACCCTCTTCTGAAAGTGGACAGACTTACTTGTGAGATGTATCTGACCACTGTAGCACATACCTATATGAAATCACATACAAGTCTCATTAGCTATAAAATGTTTTTATTCCTAGTTTGAGCAGCTGGGCCAGTTATCAAACCTATTACTGAATTTTTCTAGGCAGCTAATTGCATCAGCTACTTCTGATACTACACTAGGCTTTACATTTTGCTTTTTTTGCTTGAGTTTCACTGTAATTTCTATTTTTTCATAACGTATTATTTTCTTGAAAGATATCAAACATATATATGTACACACACACTCAAATAGCAAAACAAGCGTACCCATACCGATAGGTCAACTTTCATGTCACTGTTCTGTGACTAAACAGTGAGTTCAATGCATATGAAAGAATGGCAAACCTAAAGTATTACGAGATGCATAAAACAGGTGAGCTGGGGTTTGTTGACATTCTGAAATATTACCCTTCTTTTATTGCTTCACATTGGAATATGACTTCTTATTTTGGGATCATATTATGAACTGTTACAGTTTAGTTGCACAGTGCAATTAGGGGCTGAGCCTGTTTCAGTCCCCAGCCATCACAGTGTCTAGCAGTGTAGGACAGGGCTGCGTCCTGTGGAGTGCTTTTCATTCCTGCCCAGTTGTTTACCAAGCTCAGACATGAACATGCTGCCCAGTAGTCTAAAATCCCCAGCTAAATTTACTGGTACATGAGACCTTAAACTAAGTTTGAATGAATGGGAGGTTGAGTAAAGAGTTTTGGTTTTGGTTTTGGTTTTTCCCCAGTGCTGTAGCAGATGCAGGGAATTATCATTAGTTTATGGATCAGTGTCATTTATGCTTATCTGGGTTTTTGTAGGGGTGAGCATGTGTCACCAGCATGAGAGAAATCAAGGCTGTGAATCGTGGTTAGATTATGGTCAGCTCTAGAGGCAGCACAATTGCTCTTTCAGGGTTGTGCTAGACTGCACTTCAAAATGTTCCAGGCCCAGAGCTGGTATTCGTGTAACCAGGTGGTGAGCCACTGCAGACAACTGAAATGACCAAAAAGCGATCACATTTTGCTGGCTCTGCTGATCATATTAGGTTAAGCTGCTGTGGAATCATACTGCAATTCCTTATCTTAAAATCTAAACTTCTTGGACAAACAGCTGTATTTTTATGCTTTATTTTCTTACCCTAGCCAAGATTTTCCATAATAAGACACAATAGAAATGACTCTTATAACTTGAGCATATATAAATAATAATTATGCTGAACATGTTCTTTGAAATGAGCAGATGTTTTCCATTTAGGTTAGTTCCTTCTCTCATTCTGTGGGGGCCTCACTGCTTTAAAATAAGTTTTAAAATATGTATTTTTGGCAACTTCAATGCAGTTATGCACAACCTGCAAATTCTCCAGAAAGATTAAATCTTACTTTAAAGCAGATTGAAAAAAAACCCAAACAACCAACCCTTCACAAATTCTCATCCTATATTGCTTTGTTGTGTACAGGACCCAAAACAGTAACTGAGCAGCAACTCGTTTGGTTTCTGATGATTATTAAAAGCCTTATTACTGTTAGTTTTAGCAGAGGTATTTTTAGCTGGGGTATTATCTTGCTACTCATAAAACCAAGGAAAAAGAAGAGAAGCAAAAAAAAGCATTTTTATATGATTTCCTAGATACTTATGCAAGAGAAATGGAAACTGCTTATTTATGCATAAAAATTGACCTAGAAGAAAGACCTATGTGGACAAACTAGTAAATTACTCCATGTAATCAGTGTGAGACTGAGTGTCCAAAAGTGGTGTTGACCACTGCCAAAAATAATATGCTTGTTTTGTAAGTCTTTGCCAAATTGGAGACAAGTAATTGCTGACAGGACATTTTATCCAGAGCATCTAAAACATTATTTGGAGTACTGTTAGTTATTTACTGTGGCAATCTCACTGAAAGTTGTGCCTTACCCAGTAGCTGTGTATTTTTCAGGTGTGAGGATAGTGGGATTTCAATCCAGGTAAAGCACACTCAGGCACTAATCTCAGTACAGATTATGAAAGTGTTGTTGGAAATCCTGAGGTGATGTGAGCTCTGGATTCTGGGCATTGATCTACCATTTTAGAGGTATATGTTATTCACCTTGAAATGGTTAAATAAATGGACTGCAGAAGAAAAAGGAACGGTTGTCAAAGTGCAAGCAACTACAGCTTAATGGAGACTTGCCTGAAATACACGTACTCAGCACTGTAAGTGAAATGGATTAAGGATGATAGAAATAATCAAGCTGAACCACGAAAAACATTTAAACATTAAAATGTGAATTATTGTTTTCTACTTATAACATGTTATTAAACTCTTACAAAATAAACAATGTCAAGGCAAACCTGTTGGTTAAAGATCAGCCTGGCTTACAGGGATGTGAAAACTGGCAGTTAAAAAAACCCGACAAACTAACGGCAAAACCCAGTGATATAAACCAAGTTCAAAACCTGGGTTTATAGGCAATAAAAAAGCAAAAGACATTAAAGAAAGAAAACTTAATCTCTATTAATTATAAACAGTAATAATGAGATTTTCTGTTGTTCCTGATGCTTTACCTTAATGGTTGTACTTGTGGAAGTATTAGATTGTCAGTATAAATATGGTAGATATTTTTTAAATGTCAATTCTATCTATCTTGGCGAGAAGTCTTATTTTCCATTTTATTAACAAATGAATATGTTAAAATCTCTAAAAAATTGTCAAAATCCTTAAATCAGAATGTCCAAATAATGCTTTGGCCAGTTCTTTTTAAAAAAGCCCTGCTAAACACTTTCTGGACCATGATGAGCTGGGTGGGGAGGGAGTACTGTTTTAATTAGATCTGAGATGAATTGAGAAGTTCAGGAAGACTAGCTTAAGTTAAGACTGGAAAGTTAAGGCCCTTATTCAAAATACAATGGTCTTAGTTGCTTAAACTTAGGTAAAGAATTGGGTAAAATAGGAAAGTTTGATTAATCAAGAATTGATAGTAAAATAACTATTGCTAATTAGCATGGGTTTATCAAAACCAAATTTAGTCTAATGTTAAAGTCAGTTTACAGATTTTTTGTTGACTTTTATTTTTTACCTTCATTGAATTTATACTGTTTCTCTTAAGAAACTGGACCAATGAAATGTGTTATTAGAAAATAGCAATTTAAAACATATATAGCTGTGGTTTTGTGGTATTTCAAGGCTGCTTTTCAGCTCTGCATTGTTTAATATCTTTATCAAAGACTTGGAGTCAACGTTTTTAGTGTCCAGGGGTTATAGATGAGACATGGTTTGATTGAAGTACTATTACCCAGACAGAGCAGGAATAAGACCGATGGCTTGTATTATATAGAAATCAAACCAGTGGTGAAAGGGTTTCTTCTGGCCATAAAGATCTAATAATGGATGCTTAACAAAGGCATGAGGTTTATTTGGTAGCTTACAAAAGTTCTGACAAGTTCAGGGCTGTCGGAGCAGTCCTGGACTGGTGGCATGTGTAAATTCAATACTGGCAATGGCCAGTTGTGGGAGCTTTGGGAAGATTGTGTGTTAGCATTTGAACATAAATCATTTACCATAAATTACACCTCAGGTAGAAAGCATTAAGCTCTTTTAAACAGTACTTTTACACAACACTGAAAAGCCAAGACAGCTGTTACTGAAAGAAGTTTTTACGCAGGCAGTTTCTAACAGAAGGCATCTTGGTGCTCTGAGTGTTAGGGCAGTGGCCACATGCCAGCCATCAGGGCTGCTCAGGTGGCAGAACTCACTCCATCTGCAGCCATGATGACTTTAACAAAGCTGAACAAGCAGACATTCTCTTGCCCTAAGTAGACATAGTTAAATAGCTGGCTGGTCATACATATATGCCGTTAATGTACATATGGATCAGCTCACTTTTTGAAAGTGTGTATCTGATACCATTCTTTATTTGTATAACTGTCAAATACAGACGTTTAAGTACGGAACAGTGCACAAGAGAGAAAAGAACATGTGGGGCAGCTGCTAGAGCAGCTACTCTTTCATCTGCCACATTTCAGGGACTTATGCACTGCTATTTCAATTTATTTCCTGCACATTTGCTTTGAAATATTTCTCTGCCTTCACTTCATACAAATATTTAAATGCAGGAATGTGACAGTCCCCACAGTTGCCCTAAATAGGTCAATGAGCATGACTGGACTGGCAGTTCTGATTCCTCTGGAGGAATGACACGTATCCATGGTGGAAGACTGACTCCAGAAAAGCTGAGGTGCAAATTAAAGCTCAGCCCTTCAGCTTGTGCTAGTTAGCTTTCTGCATTTCCCCAAGTTACTTCCAATTGTCATAAGAACTGGTACCAGCTTTTCAAGATTCATGTGCTTGAAAAATACCTACCGATAAATGTGCAAATGGAAGCTGTTGAGAAAAAAGGAACAAACCTGCTTTTATTATTGATATTCCAACTAATATAGAAACCTAGACAGACAAAAGCTGAGTATAGAGGAAACCTACAATTTCATATCTTATCAATCTAAAGATGTAAGCATATCAAGCAAATCATATAAATTGTGTACAACTGTAGGGATTTTGAAATAAAAGACAGTCACAGTTGTCATTCATTTCTAGATGAGTGCAGTTTTACACCATTTTTTAATGGAGTAAATGTATTATGTTATACTCTTTTTAATAAGGTCCTTTTGCCTTCCTCGTGAATGATGGTTGTTAGAACTAGAGACAGCATTTCAGTAATAGTTTTACTGTAAACTAGTAGTAGCATTTCCTGAATTCTATGAATAGAAATGTCAATATAAAGAGGATCTATTTTTGTATCTAGTGCATATATGGGAATCTAATTTCTAGGTTATATTCTCCAGTGTGTTCCCTAGTAGTTTTGATTATTTCTGAAATACAAATGACACTATGAGTAATCGAAACAGGAGGTTTCTAGATAGACAGCTTTTTATTTAGCTGTGTTAAAATGTCACTGACCAAATTAACGTGGGTGACCAAGAGAGGCTTTTTTCCATGTTCCACAAAGCAGTCAGGCCAGGGAAGAGCTTGAAAGTAATGCTGTGGCCCAATGGTGCTGAATTTCAGGCATGAAAATTTGTAAGACTATTGCTGGAGTAAATCTTACGTTTTTTGTATCTTATGAGGGTTTTTCTTATCATTTGGCTACTTCTTGTCTGCGCTGTTCTGGTAGGAGATAATTTCACTCTCCTTCGCCAGTTAAGTTCTATTTTACAAGTGGATTTTTTTCCCTCATAGATCTTGCTCCTAGTCCTTCCTGGTAGTACGCTGCCAGCACTTGAACAAAAGAGAAAATCCATGAATATTCCTTTTTCCTCCCCTTTCCATGCTTCCAGTTGGCAAGAAAATATTGTGGTAGGATATTACTTTTCCTAGAGTCAATGTCATGAGTCATATTTTCTTTTCTCTTTTCCGTGTTCAGAAGTACTGAAAAGTAAAGTCATTTCTGAATTACAGTTCTGTGTAGCCCATTATGTAGAAGAAAAAAAAACCTCACATTTTTTTAATTTGTGGCAATTTGTAGTCTCCTTTTAAATCTATTCAGTTATTTGGAGTTGACCGAATATGCGTTAGAGGGAGTGGACAACTACAATCTGTTTTTATAGATTCATCTTCTAAAAGGGGAGGGAATTAGGGTAATCTTTCTGGTGTGTTTCAGAAGATTCCACCACTAAAATAAATATAGCACAGTCCATCATTCCTAAATATGCTTTATATAAGCAGCAGGAACACCTTAGGCTGTGCCAGCATCCATATTACATTTGCAAACCCAAAGAATGTATTGGGAAAGGGATGGTACTTAGAGGAGCCACCATTTCCCCTCAGTGCAGGGGCTGTTGGGTGATGTGCTTGAATGGACCACAAGTATCTGATAGCTGATGTTGTTCAGTAAGTTTTTTGAGAGCTTTCCTTTCCATGCTCTTTAATGCTCTTATTGAAGAGTTACAATATGTCTGGTAATACATTCACAACTTGAAAGTTTCAAAAGTTATTTTGATCTGGTATTTTAACTCGGATGTGTCAAGAATTTGTAAGTGTAATAACAAATCTAGATTTACCATTTGAATACATTTCTGCAGTATGCTGCTGCTCTGTTATTGACACATGTCAGATTCAGTCTTTTGACTAAGGTACAGCTCGCTTTTTCTGGCCCAAAATATTTCTTTATGTTAGTCTGTGCTGCAAATTCCTAGCTTTTTATTTCTCATGTATTGAGTCTTGTAAGCTCGCCAAATAAGACTGTCAGTAGAGCACATAGAAAGTAATAAAACAGATGAGGAAGAGAAAATGAAATCACAGGCTTTAGGCAACAGACAAGAAATTAGATTAAATAAGATTGTTTCAAGGAAAACTTGAAATTAATTGAAAAGTAAAGGTTTATGTATGTGATCTTGTGGTGTATATCTAAAGCAGTAGCTTTACAAGCCAAGTCTATTCTTAGAAGGAAATATTGATCAAAATAGTTAAATTTGATCAGAATGAGAGGATAGTTTGCACAGGTTTTTATACATGCTATTGAAGGTACAGTGATTTTAAAATTAGTGTCATACGGTGACTATTGATTATTTATCATGAAGCATCTGCTTTTTAATTTAAAAGTTCAATTGCTGCCAAAATTGCTCCAGATTCTGGGTAATAGTTTTTAGGTGGCATATTCAGTGAAGGATGTAGTTTATCATGCAGTCATGAAGTATACGTACTGGAAACATAATTCATGAAAAACTGAAGGAAAACACCTATATTATTTTTAAATATTCTAATGGAGTGGCATTTTTATTATTACGGAGGAATTTTTCTTTTCTTTTTATTATTACAGAGGCATTTTAGTTAGGTATTAGTGATTTATCTGTTGCACGTACATCAGAAGCATATCATTGGCAAATGCTAACATCCCCTCGGGTGGTCTTTGGACTTTTATATGTGTCGTCATCTTTGCATTTTCTTCATGCATATTGAAATTTCATGTCCTTTTTAAACCATATGTTATCACTGCTTTTTTTTGTCTCAATATTTTCATAGCCTGAATAGTTTTCTGTTTCTTGTAGACATGAGGTGAGTACTTCATGGGATATGATAAACTTTATTTTATTTTTTCCATAGAGCAATATGTTCCCTCTGTTAAAATCCACTACAAACTTCAGCCCAAACATCCTGTATTCCAAGTATTCACATCTATGGGATGTTCTAAAACCACTGACAAACAGTGTGATAGACTGGTTTTGGGTTTTACTTTATATATGTGATGGAGGGAGATTATCATTTAAATTCTAAAGCTGACTCCAACATTTTCTTTGTATGCCTTATGCCTCAGTATTTTTTCTCTGTGGATTGTGAGTTTCTGCCTGTGTTTCCTATGAAGCTTCGTGGACCCCATATTGCTGAGCTGGTGAGGTACACCCTCAGATGTGTGGACTGGCACGGAGCCTTACAAACAGGTTACTATAATGAGGAACTGGGGGCATGGGAATGTTTAATAATAATTACAATTTTCACACAGATTTTATATGGAAATTTTATATTTCAAAATACATTATTTGCCTTCAACTGAAGTAAGAAAAAAACCCTGTACATGCAAATATCCATCAGAATATCAGAATGTTCCCATGGTTCCAGTTTCCAAAGGTGTCTCTAATCAGGCCTCAGTCAAAACTTTTTATATTATCTGGTATCATTATATTCCATTGCACAAAGTTAGGTAGTATTCCTTGAGTAACTTGCTGTGCTGTTTATAACATGATGAGAGGAAGAATGAAGTAATATAGAATTCTACTGTATTTACTTATTCTATTTCAATAATGACAGTAAATGCTAGTCATTCCCATCTCAATCTAACCATAGGTGCATATTTAGACTTTGCTTTCATTTATGTGGAAGCATTTGTGCGCACACAGATATGTCCATGACATCAAACATAGAATTAATATATCTGGGCTGTTAGAAAATTCCATGTTTTCATGGGGCTCTGTCATCAACAAAAATGGTAAATTGTTACTGAATAAAGAGGTCTTTATTGCACAGAATATTCCATATTTTGGAATACTGTGTTTTATTTGGAAACCACTTTCCTGTTTAAATCTTGTTAAATGTGCCAGTTTGCATGGTAGCTTGCATCTGACTTTTGTCTGGGGTGTTTTTTTTCCTCCATATGTTTCTTTACCTTCTCTTCAGATCTATTTTGAGAGCTATAATTGTCGCAGACTTTTTTCCAAGCATATCCAATGTGATGTGTGCAAGCATTCTCACTGACAAGATGCATCAAGCAATGTTCATGGAGAGTAACAGATAATAACTACAAGAAAGAAAAGCAAGAAAAGGACATAAAAGCTTACTGGCTAAACAGTTTCTCTTTAGTCTCAGGAAAGGAAAATGGCTTATTCATCACTTTTCTCATGGCTTTTCTTGTTGAGCCACTAAGTGCTCAAAGTCCTACTGAGGTGGTCCTCAGCTTTGAGTGAATACCAAGGAAACAGATGTTAATGGTCAATATTATCTGTTAGGTAGCCTTAAAACCACAGTTCAGTAACATTCAAGGAGACCTCTTTCATCATGATTTTCTTGCAAGAAATCAGAAACTAATTACTGGTGGTGTGTTTTATTCAGTTATTTTCATTGGTTTTAATAGTGGATGTCTCTATATTTCAGAATTCACTTCTGCAATTAAAAATCTAAAAATCAAAGTTGTATTTTACTGAATACTCAAATAATAAATTTCTTAATTTATACTTCGAAGTATATCCTCAAAACTGCATACAGCGTTAGTCAGGAAGGGGTTTTTACTCTCTACATCCTAAACCTCTGGCCCAAAGGGCAAGATGGTGAGATTGGATTCCAGGGAGGGAATCTTGAGAGTCCATATTTACCCAAGATACTGAGGTTTCCAGTGTGTTTCAGTGTTTAAAGACTGCCTTCAAGAATATTTGAGTTTGTCTTCTACTTTGTTCATAGTCTTCTGCAATTTATTTTTTTTTTAATTACTGCTTCTTCTGTATCTTCTGCCTTACTATGTATTTCCTTGGTTGTATTAAACCTTCAGTAGAAGACAGGATAAACAGCTCTTGCTTCCCAAGGGGTGCATTCTAGTAATCACATATTGAGAGCTGAAATACAAAACATTGCCTACCCCTTTTATGAAATAATTGCGTACAAAGGGGAACTGCATTTCCCACCAAGTTTTGAACTGTTAACTGTTGACTTCTTTGCAAATGTAGACGATTGTTTGCTATTCTTTACCATGGTATTCCCAGGGGAAAGCATTACATCACCTCCCTTGTTTTCATTTAGATGCTTTTCTCATAATTCTTAGGCATAGCTCAGCAGCTATGAGTACCAGCAGTTTTACCAATAAAAATCAAATATAAACGGGCTTGGCTTTTAAACATTTATTATCTTTAAATATTTTTCTCAGTTTTGTAATATGTACACTATCAGCATTTTGTTTAATGCTGCAGTCACTTATAATGGGCTTTATTCTTTAATAGTAAAAAGAGATGTTCTGTTTACATTACTACTGTTAAAATGCTTGTCTCCTTTTGCCCCTAATAGAGGGATGGAAAATACCTTGATCTACATTTCCTTTCAGTAGCAAAAATTCTTACAGTCTTTTTAGAAATAAATAGAAAAATAAATAAACCCAGAGACCATGGAAAATGTGGCAAAGCCAGGTGGTTCTTCAGATTTTAACATTTACCAAACAGCATATTTGCAATGATTTTAAGACTTGAGAAGTTGAAGAGGGGAGGGCTTTAGAAGAAAGAACATACATGGTGACACAGGATTTACGCCTTAGTTTCAGCTGACATTAGGAAGAATGAGCTGTGTGCTTATGTTACTGGCAGTTCTGTCAGTCCGTTTAATTTCTTGCTTCACTTTTCAGTGTAAAGGGATCTATAAAAGAGGGCAGAATTGAGTATCTGGAAATGCTTATTTTGGATAGCATGCATGAATATCCATAGACCAAACTGATGGCAGACTTTATTTCAAGATACATTAGATGTTTCCAACTCTTCATACTCAGAAGGCAGCAACGAATAGTGTTTGCTTTGGTTGGCTTCCAGTCTTTCTGAAATAGTAACTGCTAGCTATATGCCTCCTCAGCAATCTGACAGGCAATGGAGAAGACAAGAGAGTGAATGAGCAATAAATATAGCTATTACCACAAAAGGCGGGATAAGATGCATCATTTGTCACTCCACGGAAGTCAGCCTAATGTCTGGGATAAAATGTGTCACCTGTTGACTGTAAGGGTGCGCTTTCAAATGTTGGCCTTGCACTAGTAGGTGTATTTTGTGCACAGAACTATTTTTCCCTTTTTTCTTCTAGTGCTAGGACAGATATCTAGTGAACAATTGAGATGCCAGAGCTGAAGAAATATCAATATACTTGTTTGATAATTGTCAGTCAGTCAATAGTACATTGTTGATGTGACTTGTTTGTGTAGGAAGAGGCCCAACAGAATTGGCTCTAGTAAAGAAAATGGCTGAGTGTCAGCACAGAAGACAGGAATGTCAGGGTCAAAGATATTTTGATGAAGGACCATGTGGGAGTAGCCTGTGGAAATAATTGAAATAAACAGACTTAGGTTTAACTGAACTGAGAAGAGGCTGCAACAAGTGATGGAAATCTATAGTTGCATGTGAATGGAAAAAAAAATCAATATCAGAACTGTTGATATAGAAATGAAATGTACTGATAACAGAACAAGATTTTCAGTTTTGTAAATGGTGTATCTGTTGACATGTTAAAAGTCTATTCAATTAACTGTGATGGATACAAGACACCCTATGTGCTGCCAAAATATGTGAGCTGATACAATATCAGCAAAATCCTTTTTATTAATAGAATATTAAAGATGAATGAAAAAGAGATCTTTTAAGACTTTTTTTGTGATCTTTGTCATTTACCAGGTGCAGGAAAATTATTAAGATGGCATTCTCCTGAATATTATTACTTAATAGCAAAACTTTACCGATGTCTTCAAAAGAATAAGCCTTTGCTCTTCTCTGATTCACTTTGGTGGTGGTGGTGGTTTGTGATTTGATTTTCTTTCCCTCCGTTTTTTCTTCTGGTTTTGAAAGCTGGATGATTCCTGTTGTTCAGACATTTCAGCTGCCTGTCCTAAAAAAAAAAAATAAATAATTTGGAAACATAAGTGGATGAAAATAAAGGGAGTGTGTTTGTTGGTGTAGGAAAAAATGGTGTAGGAAAGTTTGATGTATTCAGAGTGTTTGAACCACCATAAGCAGCTGTATCTTGTCATATTCTCTTGATTAGGCTGAAGAAGATAATTTCTTAAGACAGCTATGCTCCTGGTAACTTTGCAGGAAAAAAAGAAAAGAAAAATATCTTCAACTTCTGTAAAATGTTTCACCAGGGCTAGACTTGGGTTCAGGGTACTATGAAACCTACCGTGGTTACTGTTTTGGCCCTTCTTAACTATTATTGTTTGGCCGCCTCCTATGATTTATTCTAGGCACTTACTGCTAGACCCTCAAGGAGGATTCAGCACATCCTCCCTAGTGTTTTTTGAGAGCAATAAACTTTGAAAGTTTGGTTGTGGTAATTTAGCTCTATAGCTTCCAGTTCCCTTTATCCATCAGCTCTATTTCAAATTGCAGCATCGTGGGTATTGTTAAATGTTACTTGATGTATGACAGGACATGCAGATTGATATTTTAGCCATGTAGTTGCTGGGATTCAGGAAGAATAAATGATAGTTGTAAACTGCATGGAGGCTGTTGAAGGGCAGTTGTGTAGAGAGCTTAATGATTATTCTGAGCCTTTTCTGGGATTCAGTAAAAGCTTTTATAGAAAATAGATGTCAGGGGCTTTAGGAGATTTCTTGTTAGGTGGTCTGAAAATTATGTGAATAAAATACAAGAGAATTCTCGGATTGCTTTGCTGTCTGACTATTATGTACATGTTAAAGTATTAGTGATTATATGCAGCATGATCTGCTGAAGTCTTAAATGTTGCTGGATTCTTCAGGACTATTGTTTTCTCAATAGGCAAATGATTAAGTTTTTCAAGAAATGCCACTGGCATGCAGACAACCATTTGTTTTCAGTTTTACTGTATAAAAGAGTTATGCATCCTAAAATTGTGCCTGATGAAATGTTGATCTGAAACCATGGTTCTGAGCATCTTCCAAGTTCCAATTCAAATTACAGGCATTTGTGGAATTGGCATCGTCCCTGTCCCTGCAGACAGATGTTAACATCAGGAGCGTTCTCCGAGACTGTTAAACATAATGCAGAGTATTTATTTTGCTGTTTATTTTTCTTAAAATCCACAATGAATTAGGCCTCTCTGATCCCCTTACTAACTCTGCTAGATACGGTTCTGGGAGTGGATGCATGCTAGCCTGAATTACTGCAGCAGTACCACCTTAGGCATTGTGGTGATGATCTTCTGTTGCTAAATCATTTGTAACCTCCTGATTAAAAGGCAGAAAGCAGTATTCAGTGGGACTAATGTGTTATGTCTAAGAAAGATAAGGAAGAGAAAGAACTTCACAGGGAGAGGAGCAGGCTGTTTGAGCTCTGTTGGTGGGAAACTGCACTTTTCAAGGATGGTCAGAATTGCCCAGGATGGAGTTTTCTCCTGGCTGGTTGGGTCTAGTGGCTCCTCCTAAGGGTTTCCTCAGTCCAGGGCATCCTTCAGCCGCTCTTGACTTTATCTTGTTACATAAGAATGAGGGGGTTTTGCTCTTATTTCATTTATTGAAAGATAATTGTCAAGCTGAGGAACTGGGAGAGGTTTGGGTTGTTTTTTGGGTGGTTTTTTTTTTTTTTTAGCTTAGTACCAGAACAAAAAACTACGCATTGAAATAATACCTGTAGCTATTTATGTGCAATCACATATTTCTGTCTATGGAGAAAAAGACAGGTTATAGCCAGCTGATGATGAGAAGGAAGAAGAGTTAGAAAACCTCTGGTGAACTTTACTTAAAGGTTATATAGAACACTTCAAGCAATAAGTAAGGATAAAATAAAAATTTCAGGGAAGTTTTGTGCTGGCTGTCCCTACAGAAATGTCAGGCATCTGGTAGGAGATGTAAATTCAGGATTTTTTAAAGAGTTTTGCAGTAAAGAGAAAATGAAATGTTCACTGAAATGTGTTACTGTAGATAGGATTCTATGATTCTGTATGTTGCTTGTGTCCACTTACTGCTCATTCCCGGAATACAGCTGCCTCTTTATTTCACCCATGATGACAGTACCCTGTTTATACAAAGCGTGCCATTATTTTCAGGTTGGCACAAGTCGCACAGAAAATGGATCTTTCTATACTTTTTCTTTTTGTATAAATCATGGAAATTCCAAAATTAGAAATTGTTTCCCCTTCCTCCTGGTAATCAAGTGCCTTACTAATGACCTGCTTGGCACAGCTTCTACTTGGTGTAGAAGTTAAGTGTAGATTTAAAAAAAGGATCTGATGCATCCATTTTGTGGTAGTACACAAGCCTGATACTAGGAACAGAACTGTAATGCTATAAACCTAACAAAGAATTTATGATTTTAGTTTTGAAGCTAGCTTACAGTTAACAGATGTTGGCACAACCGTATGTTTACAATTGAAAAACTGTTTAGTTTTCTGGTCTGAAAAATTGACAAACTAACTTGTTAGCTTTGAAGATGGGTTTTTATTTCAATTACAGTGCTTTCATAGACAACATCTAATCCAGTCCCGAGGAAAAAGCCTGCTTTTCTTCTTCTAACAGCTCATGGCTTTTGCTGTAGATACAGTGTTGCAGTTCAATGATATTTGCTTCTAGTTGTTTTTAGAAGTTAAGCTGATTGAAAAGCATCAATGTAAGTTGTTTTACCTAGAAAAAAGTTCCAATGGCATTTAAATTTCAAGGAAAAACCACTATTTTTTGCTTATCTGTTGGCAAGAAACTATGTAGTCTGGGGTATGCTTCAGTGCTCAGCTGATTCCCGGGTCTTTCCTAATTGCAAACTGCTATAAAGAACAAAGTTCAAGATCAGTTTTTGCTAGATTCTCCAATTAATTTTATCACAAGAAGTATTTTTAATAGCAATGGAAACTTGCTGGAAAAATTTTATCACTTTTGTGTGATTCTCTTATACTGTGAACCACAAAGATGAGCAGGTAGAACAAAGCCTAATTGCTCTGAAAAAGCTATAATTCATCTGATGTAATATTGCCTTTAAAAAAAACCCCAAGTTTTAGTATTCAATATAAAGTATAGCATCATATACAGTTAGCGTAGCTATAGGGTGTATTACTTGTAATTTTCAGAGCCAATCCAGAAGAGAAGTTCAGTTGTCCGTATGCATTCCAGGTTGTTGGGAATAGAGAAGTCAGTCTAGAAAGAAACTTAAGGAACTTCTTTGGGCATATACATCATTGATGAGCTGTAGCCAGTATTGTGTTTCAAGTGTTTGGATATGTTGAATTACATCTAAAAACCATGAGTTAAACTTTGGATTTCTGAACAATATTTTGGGATTTCCAGTATTTTGGAGGAAAGTTAAGAGAATGACTCAAATGTGCCTGACGGACACAAACCAGAAGGCAGCATTGCTCCCCATCCCTGAACCATGAACAGCCCTCGAGCCTTTCACCCAGCACTTGAGTCCACAAACTGACTCGTGGACACCAATATTCAGGCATTGCCTGAATTGAAGAACAGACAGCACAAAAGCCTCTTGAGAAATAATGTGCATCTTGCTTCTTGCTGCAGCAACATTTTGGATTTTGCACTTGGTGATCCCTTGCTACTGATGGCTCACATAGTTTGTTCTATATTTACATTTTATATACGATTGTGAACGTTACCCTTAGGGGCTGAATGGTCTTTAGCTTTGCATACTCATGCAGGGGAATGAGTGTGATTTCCTGAGAGAGCCCTTCTGATACCCATGACAAGGGAAGGAGGGATGGGGGCAGTGTGCTGTGCAGGAGGGATGGAGGGATGGCGCCTGCCCGGCACGCAGCCTGCCGTCTGCCCGCAGCCCTCGCACACTGGGGCCTTTATTCAGTGCCACATACATGCACCAGAAGCAGCCCACAGAATGTCCTTGGCACAGCCTGGCTTTGTGCAGTCTCTTGCTTGGGGACAGGCTGTGGTAATTGCATAGCGTGTTACAAGATTCCTTCATGAAGCATTCTTTCCAGCCATTAGAGTGATTTTTATTTTGTTGTTAAATTAAAGTTTGCTGGAGCTGACAATTTTTCAACTGGGTAAAGCTGTCTGCATGCGTGGGAAATAACTGCAATATAAGTAACAGGGTTCATTACACATTCAAAACTACAACTGGTAATTCCTGAGCAGAAGAAATGAGTAAGCTTCCTGGGCAGATAAACAACCTTATGAAAGGAAAGAACAAGTTGGATTGGATAAGTCAAGCCTGTCTTTAAGGAGAGATAACTAAAAATCTCTAGTGTAGCTGTGCAAAACTATAGAATTACTATACACATATGGAAGAGAATATATTCTCTGTATTTTTTAGGACAGTCATAAATTATTTTAAGCAGAATTTGAAATATTGTAACATCTTTTACATCAGGATATTGCTTCATCAGAGTATTAATATTTGTATTTTGAACTGCCTCAAAAATGTATAATATTCTTTGCCATTAATTCTTTTTTCCCCACAGAAATTGTTCCCTTCAAGTACTGTATTAAGGATTAATGTAAAAGGAACATTGTGAATGCATTATCTTTTAAATTCCTGACTATTTCAGGTCTAGAATTCTGTCTGGACAGACAGAGGACAGTTTTCACTGACGTTTGTAAGGTTACAGGTGGGAAAAAATTAATTATTGTACAACTGTTGTCTGCATACACAATATCTTTGTTTCTCAAATACTGGCAGCCACTTGGTTTTGGCAAGTCTAGCACAGCTGGGCTCAACTTTTCAAATTCATGTCCAGTGTGGGGGGGTTTTCCTCCTTTATTTATACCTATAATGACCCGTCATGATACCCATTTCTTGGCTTCCTATTTTGGGATCTTTTGTGACATCTTTTCCTATGGAGTACCCGTGCGGGGAATTGAAATGCAAAGAGAAGTGATGCTCTGTATGTCTTTTCGGGATGTCCAGATGAAATGTTAGGTGAGACTCCCAAAGTTGAGGTCTCCTCCTTTTGTGGAGAAACAGAGGATAAGGACCCTTTTTTATTGTGCAAGAGGCCACTTGCAGTTTGCCAATGTGTTGACAAAGGTCTAGTCTTTAGATAGGAGGGGCCGTGATCTCTTCTTAAGTATGTCATGGGGCCAGGGTAGTTCAAAGAAAACAAAATTTAGAAAAAATCTTTAGCTTTCTGATTATGAAATTTCTTTTTACAAAGCATTCTACACCCTCCATCCCAATTAGCAATGTTCAGCACATCCAAAATTCAGTTATCATTTGGGAACACAGAATCTGTTACATATTTTATGGCCATCACCCTGTATTTCAGACTTCAAAATAAGCTTATTCAAAATAAAAAGGGTTCCTAGTCTAATATAAATTGAAATCTTATATATTCTTCCTAATGCCATAAAAAACATTTTCCAGCTGTAAGCAGTTCTTGCAGGACAGAAAATTGTGATTCAGCATGTTGAGTGCTTCCAAACCAAAAATTTAAATGAACACAGATTGATTACTGGGTAATTAGTATTGATAGAAGCTGAAGTTAGGTCCAAAACATTGACGTTGTTTCTGACTGGCTAACTCTTCTGTTGGAAAGTTTCACATTGAGTGAAATTTCAATCTTGTATAACCAAAAAAAGAAGTTTGAAATGTCTGACTTTCCTGGAGAACAGATATTCCCCTGTGCTCACCAGCCCTTCTCCAACCTGTGAAAACTGACACAAGAAGTTGTTTACAGAAAGAATTTACAGTCTATTAATATAAAAAAAATATTAACCTTGAAAAAGCAACAGCATTCCACTGGTTTTCTTGGTAACCGTGTGCCCTGTTAGACCAGGCATACTCTGAAATGCGTTTCATTTCTGGCATGTGGCATGTCTTTGTCCAAAAGCTTCTAAAGTCCCATACAAAATGTAGTTCTCTTTTAGTTTTATAACTGTGGCTCTAATGCAGATAATTTCCCAGTGTAGAACTGATGGAGGACATCAGCATTTTAATGGCATGGGGGAGTTGCTGCTCTGAAGCATTACCATAAACCAAAGGCTTCCTAGGTGACACTGAGAGGTTCTGGGTGCTGTCTGCTGCCATCTTTGTGTGTGGAAAGGCTCAGCTCACCTCCAAATTTCCATGAAGCTGTTCACTAAAATATTTATCTGTTCCAAAGAAACGTCTTGGTGCCAAGCTTGAGAATAGATGACATTTCAGCATGTTTGTTCGCAACTCATGAAATATATAAGTGTGCAATTTTCTGTTTCTCACTAGTTTGGCTTTTATACCTAAATTACAGCCAGGTGTACAGCTCAGGCCTTGCTTGAACTTTGATGGTTTGCTGATCTTTTTACTATAAGTGTGCACAAGCAAGATGGTATAAATGGCTTGCCTTTTTCTTAAAACCCGAAAGGTCATTATGTTTTAGTACACTCAGGTGGTGCTTCAAAGAACTCTTTGTTATTTTACACAGCTAATTCTAAGTAGATCTACGTGATATTTCCAGTACCAGAACCTCAATTAAGCCCTTTATTCTTGTAAAACCTCATTTCTGCTAAAACTTGAATGTACTACATTGCTAAACCTGAATATTTTAGAATTTTTTAAACCTTAGAGTAAGTGTTTCTAAAAATAAACTGGCATCGACTTTTTCAGTATCATTTAATACGCGTAACAAACCCCCTAACCTGAAAAAAAGGAGAGTTATGTTTTGAAGGAGATTCGATTTCCAAAAGAACAAAACAAAGTTTAAGCTTTGACAACAAGCTGGGGAACAAAAGAAACCCAAGTCATTGAGGAAAAGTACCTAATCATCATGTCAGCTTGACATACTCAATTGTAGGATAGAACTTTCTTTTCAGTGATCTGTTTTGAAAGCCGTGAAATAGTCAATAGCAAATGTTAATCTCTCAAGATGTGTGAACCCTCAAAAAAACCCAACCACCATGGATCCGTTTTGCATGGTGTTGACCTGAATAAAGGGATAATGTGCTTAAGCAGCTTATTCATTCTTCAGTGGCTTTTGGAAAGAGAGCGGCTCCACAATGATTTGCCACTCAGGGCTCAGACGTGACCACTGTTCTTTTCACTTGCTGAATGTTTCATTCTTTCGTCTCCACCCCGGGTTTCTCCATACGTTGTTCCAAACAGGACTATAAAGGAACTTTTGGGGGCTATTTCTTGTCGAACTGTAACGTTTGTGAAGCAGAATGCACTGAGCTGTAAAGGAATTTTGAACTCTGGGTATATAGTTGGCCAAGCTTTTCATCAGAGATGTGTCACTGAATTAATTGTCTCTGCTTGCGAGACTTCCCAGGCTGGAAGTTTAAACATACTCAGAAACGTTGCATTAATTGTTTTAAGTATTCCACATTATATTCCAGCATCAAAGGTATGTGAATAAATTAATGTAGTGGTCTTATAAATGGAGTTGTTTCAGAGTTCTGAGTTTTAGCATTGTCTATAGATTTAAATGCTCACAGACATGAAAGATGCGAAAGTGCCAAAAGGAGTGTAAGATCCTATGTTTCAGGCAGACCTGTGGCTTGTTTAGCACTTTCCAAACAGCATAAAGCCAGTTTGTCTTGAGCTGATTTCAGAGAATCACTCCCCAATTTAATCTGGCTTCTTGAAGAAATCAGCATGACTCAGTCTGGCCCTGAACTGTTTTGGAAACGTTTCTTCAGAATTTAAAAAATAAAAGGACCGAAGATATAGATAGATAGAGTGATTTGGGTTTTCTGTTTTGTTTTGGTTTTTTTTGTTTTTTTCTTTTTAAGCATTGTTTTACAAAATGAGAAAACAGACATTGTTTAATAAAAAGCTGTGGAATTATGTTAAAAGAGCAAATCAATTTAGGAAGAAGAGTTATGAGTGTTGGAAAGGGCATAAGTCACACTGAATTAGACTGTGGAGCATGTGGTATGCTTGCACAGGATATGGAGCAGCAGAAGCCTACTGGTGTGGAAAGCTGTGGCAATGGGACTTTAGAAATGGGATTTCAGAAATGGGATTTCTCTTTCTGAGTCCTACCTTGATGCTCCTGAGAGAGGCTCCTGCCACTTGGCAGTTCTGCTTTCCAATCTTGCGTGCTCAGTCTATTGGAAAGCACAAGCATCTCCCACAGGGTTTCCAAACTTGTCTTAAGTTTTCACGTTGCTAGTTCATTTGCAATTCGTGTGAATTCAACTCCTAAAGAAATAAAATTAGAAACATGGTCTGTATTTTTCTTTATGATGGTTTTCTAGTTAAAGTTTGTGTACACATTTCTGCAGCCATGTTGGTTTTAGCAAATTGGTTTTGGATGAAAAATGTTTGGTCAAGCTCCCGACTGCTCCTGCAAGCTGTTTGGGCATGTGTGGGAGGATTGCACACTTGGTACAATGGAGAAATTAGCTTATTCATTTTCAGAGGCCTGTGGGAAAAAATGTCAAAGAGTGTCTTTATGCGAGAGTTCCTGGAAGAGCCAGTGAAAGTCTTGAGACTTGCTGTAGCTGGAATGAATTGTCAAAAGTGATTGTAAAATACTTTGAGCACGTTTAGTAATTTGTATGTTATAATTTAGAAATACATCAGGCAAAACCAAGACCTTCTAGGAGTGAAGACATGGAATAATACAGGCTTGGTATTTTTGTGGACCTAGGGAAAAGTCTGGATCATAAATCTAAGAGAAGAAAAAGTACAAGATTTAAGCGTGGACAAATTCAGAAATCATACCCAACCAATGGACCTGGGTATCTGAAATGGAGAATGCTGGGCTACAAACTGATAATTTAAGAAGCTTGGAAAGAAAAGGTTAAAGGCTTGACATTTTTGGCATATTGAATTTTAGAAAGCAGCATATTT
Source organism: Nestor notabilis (assembly GCF_000696875.1). Lineage (NCBI taxonomy): Eukaryota > Metazoa > Chordata > Aves > Psittaciformes > Psittacidae > Nestor > Nestor notabilis. The sequence goes on from NW_009928873.1 coordinate 86,950, forward strand.
TCTGAATGTCAGCTCATCAACACAATTGAAATGATGGGACTCTGGGAGAAAGTTGTGAAACATGATGATAAAAGCAAAGAAAATGGCTTTTTAAAAATGTCAGAGCACTGCCAGGATGTAAAGGAAAAAGACAAAAGTACCAACTGAAGCTTTAAAAGATACTTTTGAAACCTGACTTCCCAGAATAAACTTTTACTTTTTCACTCAGAAACAATACACCTCCTTTAAGAGCTAGGGTATCCCTTTTCCTTGATACAAAAGGGTGTTTCTTTAATCTCTGTTGTGTTTCTTAGGTCTTTTATATAGAGGTGGATAAATGGGCATGTACTTCATATGCTTGGATTAATCCTCAAACACTGTGTTGTTGTCCCCTTTTTATTAACTTCGAGTATACTCATGTAACTTGCTTATGTAATAGTTCAAACTTTTTGGTTTTTAACAGATGTTGCTGAAAGATCCTTTGTATATTGGGCTGAGACACAAGAGAGTCAGAGGTCAAGCCTATGATGATCTTCTTGATGAATTCATGGAAGCTGTAACTTCAAGGTATGTGATATATCCGTGCTATTCATTGGTGAATTCCACTGTGAACTTCATCTTCTGAGAAATAAAGGTCAGTAGCTTATGAAAGGACGACAGAGCTGTTAAGTTGCTGATCATTTTTATTTTGAGCATAGCATTTTGTAAGTTTGTAACTCTTTAAACTACTTGCCTTTAATATTGCAGTTTTATGAATTCACTGCATGACTGGTAAAACTCATCTTGAGATAAACTATTATTTTCAAACTTCTTTTTCAAGATCTGGATTGTGTTTGCCTAGTAATTTTCTATGCCTAGCACTGTGCCTGTGTGATTTTCTCTGTCTCTGTGATTTCATGTGTGAGATGTCAGTAGCCTGCAAGAAGCTATCAGACCTGGCAACCCCTGTCTCTGTCCCCACAGAAACCACAACAGAACTAAGCTTTCATATTTTGTTTTTAAATGTCATGGTATGGACCTATACCAAGTCGGATCTTTCTCTTGCTTTTTTATTTCCTATACAGAAAATAGTTAAATTTATTATTGGACCATGATGCATAAAATAGTCTTCTCACATGTCAAGTGACACATTTACTCATATTTTCCTTGTTTGTTAAAATATTTGGAGTCTAGCCCTGCATTCAATGTATATACCTAAAATAGCCCAAGTGCCAGCATCCTTAGCAGAATGTATTTTCTGCATATGCATCCCAAAACTGGGGCTGAGCTGTGGGACCTGAAAATACTTCCCAACTCCTCAGTCTTGGCTTGTACCCCATCTACATTTTGACTCCATGTTGGGACCCTACCTGGACGTGCACAATCTCTGTTCTTCCTGTCCTAGTTCCTGTGCAAAAGAAACTTGGGCAAGCTGTAGTATTAATTTCCATACCAGGAGTTCCATTGTATTCCTCCTTATCAGCCCCAGTTGGCTGACACTCCTTTGTTCATAATCCTGCTATGGAAGTTGCTGGTTTGGCTCCCCTATAATGTGTTTGCTCATCTTCTGAGTATTCCCTTTCTGCTAAAATTGATGCATTTCACCTTCCCAATAGAAGGTTTAGAGCATTAGAAATTGCTCGGTGGACTGTGTCTTGAGGATCTCTAACTTAATGCACTCCCTAACTCGCCATTTCTTTAAAATGGACCACAGTTATTCATACGGAAGAAAATAATCAGAGTCAAATAGAAGATCATCTCAAGAATGTCTGAAGGTCTGGTTGACATGGTTTTTTTACTTAAACATCTTTAAAACTATAATTTTGAGCAATTCATGTTTGCTTGGCCTTCTGAAAGATCACTTGGTTCTCAGCTAAATCTGTCATGGTCTATAATGGTGTCATTTATTGCATGTTTAAAGTGAAACACTTACAAATTATAATTCAAACTTTGCGTGGTTTGCTTTTGAATTGTTTTGGCTGTAGTGTGACATGTATGTTGGTTATGATACTCATTTGCTAAGGGGAAGCGAAAAGTGATGATAAATCAAACTGAAGTCCATTTGCTCAATAATTTCCTATGTTTCTAAATTCAAATTTGTGTTTGGCATGCTGCTGGCAGACTCAGCACTTGCAGCTGATTCTGATGTGGTGGGGCTGACTGTTAAAGATGCAGGTCATGATTTGTTTTATTCCGTATTACTTTCCCTTTCCAGCCATTCTTGGTGTTCTAGGTATTATTTTACTCTTGTTAAATGCTAGTTATCTTTTATTTGTGAAAGTTTTTCTTCTATTTTTCCTCTTTTCACTTTTCCTAGCCTTTTGCTGGCTGTTGCACAGAGGGAGCATTTGCTTCACTAATTTTAGATGCATGTTTCATCAGGTGCATTTTAGGTTAGTCCTGTTTATCGTTAGTTATTGCCGTAGTGGTCCAGAAAAGGATTTCTTACCAATTAGGGGTCTAATCAATTCTGACAATGGCGTAAGTTCTGGGGAAATCTGTTGTCAGGTTTTCAGTAACATGGAGTATTCATCTGTAACAGATACATAACCATGAACACCATAAAACACAAGGCTGTCGTGTATTTGTAATAAGGCAAATTTAAAGACAGGCTTTTAAGGTGACGACAAATATTTTCCAGTTGGAAAACTATGTGAAATACCTGTTTTAGATCTTTTTCACCCTCATAATTTTCCAGAGAAGCCAAATGCTAATAGAAGTGAGAGCCGGGTTTCAGAGGCACTGCCTGGGAACAAGCAAAAGCAGGCAGCTGTGCAGAGCAGTGCACGTTGTATGGGCTTTTCATTGGCTTCCAGGGAATCTTTCTAGACATGCACATCATCTTAATTGATTGATAAATTTTGAAAATCTACATTTTTATAAGCTGATCCAGCATCATTTATGGTGTTTCTTGTTGAAACGTCACTTTTACACAGTAAATGTCATGATGCTTGATAAAGAAAATGCTTTATAAAAAAGCATGTCATATGAAGGTATAGTTTCGTCAACTACAGTACTTTCCTCTTCTCAGCCTCCACTGCTATTCACCCAAAAAAAGTTCTTCTGAAATTAAATTATTTATGAAAGAGTCTGGATTTGAAAAAAACCCAAAACAGCACAAGCCATCCATTACTGAAAGATTTTGGTACAGTATCCGGTGTGCTATCATGGCAGAATGGAACTAGTACAATGTGATTTTTCCCAGATGTGGGAAGGCAGAAGCATATGGAAAGTATCTGGATTTATGCTGACATAAATCCAGTGAACAGCTTTTATTTATTTACTTATGCATACATTTATCTGTTTGTTTATTACCAGTGCCAGCAGCTGCTCTCTCTGAGGGCAGGTGTTTTAATTTCTCCGGGCATTACCAGGTGTTTCTTGCTTTTGTGTCAGTGCAGTCATTTATGGGAACAGGAATATTCTAAATGGCAGGAATGTTTTATAACATGAGAAAAAAATGGGCGGTTGTCTTCATCGCTGAAGAACGTAAATCAACTGGAATTCAGAAACGTTTGTTAAGTTTCTGCCCTATGGAGAAATGGGTCATAAAACATTTTATACAGAGAAGTAAATTTTTCCAAATGACAAGTTATTCTTAAATATCTATGTTTACAGAGGAAACTCTGAGAGGAGGGATTGCTAAACAAGACTGGTAGATATGACTGATCCACCAAGGCTTCTTTGGGAATTACTCTTTTTGTTCCAGTTCCTATCTCTTCCCTATTTGCTTGCGATGATGCAAAGAGAAATATATCAGTGGCAAAGAGGTATTCAAGTACAACACTGAAGGGATTATGGAAACGCTTGAGAGGGAAAAATATGTAGAATGGAGATGGAAAAAGAAATGATGGGAGAGAGAGGAAAAATGCGCCTTTTTAATAACAGGGATTTGAACTTCCTTGTCTCAAGCAAAAAGCAGATTTAAAGGGTCTGGAAATTTTTCCTTTACTTTGAAGGGCACTTCATTTTCACAAATCTAGTAAAGATAACTCCACCTTAAACTCCTCTAAAAAATGTCAGAGTAGAGAAGAACAGCATCGCATCCTACCAGTTTGCTTTCTGCTGCAGACCACCCCAATGGAAGGCACACCTGCACCTCTGGTTTTTGAAAAGTTATACAGAACACTTTTAGAAAATGAAAAGAATATGGTATAATTCCCGTGGGTTATTTCCTTGCCTATGTACTACAAGCCCAAAAAGTTTGACTTGATTATTATGCTAAACCCCATGGATTTGTGATGCATAGAAGCAATCCTATATCACTGAAATTATCTTTCTGTGTGTGTGTGATGCTGAGTTTTCAATTACACTTCAAGATGCAAATGACAGTGGTGGACCCCCAAAAAGTAATATCATGTAATTTATGTACTCTTCTGTAATCATATTTTAATTAAATCCTTCCCCACTCTTTTTATATGCTATACTTTTCTCATGTTTGTGAACTATAAACCAAGCTGCTGACAATTGTAATTCAGTATGTTCTGTCCTAAATTACCATGATGTAGTCATTATTCCTCATTTGCCTGATTACATTATTCACAGATGGCAGCAGGGTTTTATTTCACATCATGTGTTAGTTTTAAACAGTGGTTTATGGTAAATACAGTTTATCTGACTTTGAAAACAACGATAAAAGTAACATGTCCACAAAATAAAAATACATAAATATTTTAATAGATGCTTTCATTTAGCAGATTACATTAGAATACAATTCAATTTGTGAATAACTTAATTCAGATGGCCCTTACTTCTGGCAAGAAGTCAACATAAAAGGTGCTTATGCTATGCATCTTTAAGGAAATGGTTGGACTGCACAATGGTTCTGACAATGCATTCAAGCACCGACTGTGAGTATAAGAACACTGGTGCCTCTGTCCTCTTTTGCACCATAGTGATGCAAGACCAAGACTACTGTCATGCCTATACATTCCCATATTGTTCAAGCAGCTGTCAGAAAGCGTGCAGGAAGAAATACTGCTGCAACAACTCCCTCCTATGGCAGAGTTGGTGAAGATCTTTTTGTTTAGAGAGCTTGTACCTCAGTGGGGCGTAGGCCATTTGAGGTAGTTTTTCAAGTCTGTGACTATCTGCTCCATCCACTGTTCAGTGAACATTACCTTCCTAGTGAAGATCACTGTGGACAGCAGGATAGGGGAAAGGTGGGTTCTTAGGCAGCAGGCCATACACCGCCTTGACAACAGGTACAGTTGCTTTTTGAACCTACCTTCAGTTCCGTCCTGTGCTTACATCTGAGGTTCATTTCCAGTCATGGATGAGTTTGTGTTCTTCCTGAAACTGCTTGGTGCAAGGGCTCAGGCTTCCTTGCCCACCTAGACTCCCAAGTGGACTTTACCTTTATAGTGACTGACAGGATAAAACCATTCAGGAAGATCCTTAGCTTGTTTGCCTATGAAAAAAGGCCCTCAAACTCAAAACCATTGTGATTTTAAAACAGGGACTATAGCTTTGGATATTGGAGAGTGTTATGGAAGAGGAAACCTCAAAGAGTTTGATAAGCGGCGTTTATTTTTTATTCTAGTTCAAGCAGCTGTGATGGTTTGCCTGAGGAAAATCTTCAAATTTTGTGATTAACTATTATTGCTTGTAACAATTCAGTGCTCAACAAATGATGCCACATCCAGAAAGTTTGTTAAGAAACCCTGAACCCTTCCCAAGACTGTGGTACTTAGTGAGGTGCCCTGCTTGGAATCACCATTGCCTGCCTATGTAGGGGAAAAAGGGAAGTAACTTAGCTGTAGTGTGTTTTTTGAGATGGGATGCTTGTGTGTGTGTTTGCTGCTCCTTCAGTTGCCAAATCCAGGGGACTCTTGAGATAGAGTGGGTAGAAGGCATCTTCTGTATATTCCATTAGGTAAGGTAGAGCAGGTTAGTTAATTCACCCCCAGTACAAATATCATTATAAACAATTTTCGGTGACATGGTTTAGTGCAAGTTGTCCCTGCCCATGGCAAGGGGGTTGGAACTAGATGATCTTAGGGTCCTTTCCAACCCTAACTGTTCTATGATTCTAACTATTCAATGATTCAAAGCATCACAGAAAAAAAGAAAAACCCAATGTAAGTAATCTTTCTTTTTGTTATTTGGTGCCTAGTACCCCTCTTCTCTTCCCTGCTGGCTCATTTGGTGGTTAAATTATATCTGATTGCTGGATATGTTACAAATATATGCTCTACAAACTTTTCAGACACAGTAAGTGGCATAAGGAAAAGTGAATCCATCAGTAAAGCAAAATCATAGCAGGATAGACAGACTCTAATCACATCAAGTTTATTTGTAGAAAGAGTCCTATTATTGTTTGTAATGTGAGACTTCAGAGAAATTCTTAGCAAAGATCAGCAGAGGAGCCTCATAATAAAACCTCATTCATCCCTCAAAGAAAACAAAAAGTAATGAAATCCTCAAACACAGGACTGAGGGGGAAGGTTTTGTTTTGTTTTTGAGAGAAGATAGAGAGAGTGGAATATTTTTAGTATTTTTAATATGCCTCTTGTACCAAAACTGATTCTGAAGTCCAGAATTGGATGTAGCCATGTTTTAATAATGCTCAGCTATGTCCCAGACTTGCTGCTCTCATTCAAAACTCAACAAGTGAAGAACATACTGTTCTTAGGCTTTTCTTCTCTGAACTATTTAAAGAACGTATTTTTCAGATGGAAAAGGCCTGGGTAATTTCAGTTGCTTTCCTTCCTCTTTTATAGCTCCAGCAAATGATAGTCAGGATTCTCAACAAAAGTTATCTGGTGCAACTGTATTGCAAATGGAGTGAATGTTGATTTATTTGAAAAATTTGTGCAAGTGTAATATTTTAACAAGGTTTATATTGTTGTTACAGAAGTATAGTAGTTTTCCAGGCTGTCAGAAGCAGTTTCTGAATTTACTTTTCTCCTTTGAAAACTCTAGTAAAGTAAAATATCAAATTTTTGGCTGAAGTTCATATCAGAATGTGCTAAGATCTCTGTCCCTCTTATCCTACCTCTGCCTCTCTCCCATTTTAAGTCAAGAATGATTTCTACCTAGATTTCAACTCCCAGGAAAACTTCCATTCACTGTGAGTCTGGCTAATGGGATTTAGTATCTCTGTGCTTCATCCCTCCCTGGTCCTTTACCCCCACCAGAAAGTGACACTGAATGCTTTACTTGGAGTATCCCACCCAAACTGCACTTGCTCCCACCTGAGATTCCTGATTCATGGTAGTGGATCGGCCTGTGCCTATGGGTATTCCTGCTATGGTTCAGTCTGGGGCTGTAGGATGTCAACAGCAGTGGGACTTCAGTAGCCTGAGATTAGCTGGTAAAATAAAGGCCTGCTGAGGGGGAAAAGAAGGCAGCAGATATCTGCTGACGCCAGAGTCAATGGTATCCTCCTGGACTGACCTAGATGTCCTACCCTGCCCAAACCAATCCTTGCCTTGTGTCGTGGTTCAAACCCAGCCGGCAACTTGGCACCACGCAGCCGCTCGCTCACTCCCCCCCTTTTCCTTCCTCCCCCCGCTCCCGGAGGGATGGGGAGGAGAATCGAAGGAATGTAACTCCCACGAGTTGAGATAACAGCTCTCCAGTAACTAAGGTATAATACAAACCACTACTGCTACTAATAATAATGATAAGAGGAATAACAAGGGAAAAGGACACAACCGCTCACCACCCGCCGACCGATACCCAGCCCGACCCGAGCAGCGATCTGGGCCTTCCGGGTAACTCCCCCCAGTTTCTATACTGGGCATGACGTGCTGTGGTATGGAATAGCCCTTTGGCCAGTTTGGGTCAGGTGTCCTGCCTCTGCTTCCTCCTGGCTTCCCCTCCTCTCTGGCAAAGCATGAGACTGAGAAAGTCCTTGGTCAGAGTAAACATTACTGAGCAACAACTAAAAACATCGGTGTTATCAGCATTGTTCCCAGACTGAAAGTCAAAAACACAGCACTGCACCAGCTACTAAGAAGGAGAAAAAATGACTGCTGTAGCTGAACCCAGGACACCTTGCCTGAGAGGGTCTGGACCAACTGAGGGCTATGGTCATCTTCCACCTAGGAAAGACTTATATCTCTCATTTCTGTGCTCCCTCTGAGGCATATGTGCCAGTTAGAAGAAGTTTTTAACTTGGCTTGTTGACCACCCTGGGTAAATGACATAGATCAAACAGTTGGTAGTCTGAATTTCCTGATCTGCTTGAGTACAACTTTTAGAGTTAAATCTGCTTCTTACTGTCACAGAGTAAGTATCACAGGAGGGAGAAGGAAACCTGGATATTGCAATCCTGCCCAGACTCCTGACACTGCAGATATTTTTCTCTGTTGTGCTTCATAATAGCAAAATGTTTCAGGCAGTGCAGTTTCTGTAACACAAAACATCAGCATTGGGGTCTAGGACAATTCTTTTAAAGGAAACAGCAATTACCAGGTACACTACAAACAATAGAACACAAAATATTTAAGAGGGGGCTGGTGGGTCTACTGTGTTTTAGTTAAGCACAACTGATCCAGTTCTTAGGAGGGTGCATGACTTTACCAGATCCAGAATTTAAGAGTTTCCCTGTGAGTTTGATAGGAACTAAAAGCCACCACCACCCAAGTGTCAGTTGTTGTCTGGAGCAATGCAGTCGTGGCATGTGTCGAGTGTAGTTCCCTTGTTTTATGCCTGCTATGGATTATTGTTGGTGCCTGGTTGCATACAAATAATAAGCCATTTATATCACTAACATAACTTATTCATCATTTGGATATTATTAACTTGTTTTGCCACTGGCTACTTTTAGTAATAAACCACAACTTTTATTTTCCATTATTAACACATCACTCCTACTAAGCTAAAAATGTAATAAATTCATACCTGATAGAGAATTTGGAACAAGTGTATGAGTGTGGTAGAGATAAGTTATTAGAGGTGACTGGCAGATTCAATGCTTTAAGGAATTGCATCTTCAGAGTCTGTTCTTTTGGCCCCTGCTTCTGAAGAGAAATGCTGGAAAAGTGTAAATCAGCAGGCATCATTTTGAAAATACAATTTTTGTATAATCTGGGCTATTATCTATTTCTCTTTTTTCTTTTTTTTTTTTATTTTTTTTTTTTAAGGATTTACAGTGAGTGGGAATATATATTGTTCTTAGTTATTTTAAGATGATCCCTTGTCACTTGCACCTGGGAAAGTAACAGGCCAACATAGGTTCTGCCAGAAAGACTGTCTCACTTAGTTGTTCCCAATAGAGAGTTTGTGATGCCTTCTCTGTTCCTTTGCTGATTTACTGAGCAAACCTGTGTCTGTGTTGATGAAATAAATATAATTATGACCTCCTGTTGACATTAATGATGGACAGCATCAACGACCCTAAAAGATTCAGACGATACAAAAGGTGGAAAAAAAAATATTGTAACACTGTAGATGTTTTGATGTCAATGTCATCCACTATTTTACAAACTTTTACGTGGGTTAGGGTGCTGTAACTGCATACAAGGATCTTTTTTACTAACATCTTGCATTCCAGCTATACGGAGCTGGGGCAGGGGGCAGTGACCTTGGGCATCAAGGACATGTCCCCAAAGAACTTCATCCCATAGTAGTGTCTGCAGCAGGAGGCAACAATGAGTGGAACTTATTCTATCCCCAAGAATATGGGCAGTCCCAACTCAGCACAGGCCTTTCCCTTAGTTGTTTCTGTCCTGAGGTTCACAAAACCAGATGATAGTATCAACATCTCGTGTTTTTCATGTGGTATGCTTGTAGATTTCAGATGCTAGTATGGTGTTTGCATGTCACTTGTCTCTGATTACATATCTAATGTATAGTCCATATATGCTCATATCAAATATTTGTTTCAGTCTAAGTTGCACTTCTTACCTTACCTATCATGGCTCACTGTTTGGTGTGTAAAACCAAAACTTAACTTGCAAATTGCTGTATAACTGTATTTTTATAGTGTTTTTCACTATAGTTGTACCCTTTTTAAACAGAAGTTAGCATGAGAGGATAGATACATTACCATCAATCCTCAATGGGTATCCTAGAACTGAAGTAAATTATTCTAGATTTTTTTTTATACCTCAGTGTCAAAAGTTTTTTCTTGTAAGCATTTTCATCACTGTATGAAAAACCCATAGTGACATTAGACAAACAACTGTATTCCCAGATAGACAAACCACAGTATTCCCAGAATTTAATTATCCATGCTCCTTGAGATTGTTGCAGGTCAGAGCTCTTGCTAGAATCAAGGGCTCACAAACAAGTTTTTGTACAATCTTCCCAGGAAATTGCAGTTGAAACTTCCATGGGTTCCCTGTCCATCCTAGAATCTGCAGTAATCCATATGTCCTTACATAGCAATATAGCCTACTGAACAATGGTGACATATTGACACTTCTGAAAATCAGGATACTTTGCTTTTGGTGTTTAACTGTGGATTTAAATGTTGACTGTTAAATGCAAGTATTTCACCATATCCTGAGATTATGGCCATACTAGTCTTCCAGCTGTGCAAACCTTGTGAATATGAACTGTCTGGCAGGGATTTGAGACTAGAAAACTAAAGCATGTCAGGTCTGAATCCTGCATCAGTATCAGTAAGTATGGTCCATTTAAAAACAATATAGAGTACCTTAAATGAAGTATCTTTTATGTCAAGAAAACCCTACTTACAGACTTTTTCAGTGTCTTTTCAGTATAATACACATATCCTATTCTGTTACTCCATTCTCCATCAGTCTGGCCTATTTATAGTCCTTAAAGCTGTTGCAGAGTAAAATTTTTCCCCTTCTATTCATGGGAACTAGAATGTTATATTAAATCAGAATCTGATTTAGATGTCTTGGGCACAGTCCAGTTGCCTAAACACAGGGGTCTGGAGTCATAACCTGTCTCGTCAGCTGCTGGTTCAGGTACCTTAGCTGTCCTACACATCCTCAATCATACCTTCCAGCTCCGTGTGGGTGCTGTGGATATCCTTGTGTGTCTCAGGTAGCACTAGGTTCCTGTGTTTGAGCATCTATGTCAAGTCCCAATGTCTGTCTGTATCTCTAGGTGCTTGAAGGCTTTCAGACACTGACTCTGAGTGACTGTCCTAGTGTTGCACAGGAAGACTATAGCAGATAGAGGAGAACCTTAGATTTCCTTTGGAGTAGAATTCCACCTATACAGCTATCCCGGACGAACCTCTTATATGGATATAGTTCTGGTAAAATGAGAGATTGCATGCAGGTTTTGCACTTGACTTGTTTTAAATTATTAGAACTGCCTCTCTCCTCCTAATCCTGCAGTGTTTCTATACCAGTTTCATGCTAATAAGGTATACTGAGAGCTTACTTAATTAAAAGGAACTAGAGATTGCTGCTTTTAATTGCAAGATCATGTAATTGATTTATTTTACGGGCTCATTTTCTTTTTATTTAATCTAGAGGTAAGGAAAGAGTATTTGGTATCTGCAGAATTTTTGACGCTTTTTGGAAATTCCAGATGCACATCTTTTTTCTGCATTAGCAATCAGTAGTGTTTATACACCACTGTAAAAAATATCAGCCTGGAAATGGCTGAAAAATGCAATACGACACTTCAGACCCAGTCCATACGTAAGTGCAGTCAACTGACACTTCGTTGACACCCACAGTGGTGCCAGTACTAACAGTATCTGAATAAATCATGTAATCAGTTTAGTTAATGTGTTTGTTTACAAAATTACAAAAGTTCTGTGTGGTTTTATAAGTGAGTTTATTTGAATAACTAGATTTCTGGAGTTCCAAGGGATGCTCACTGTGTTCCTGGTAGGTCATCTTTATATAATGGGGGCTGGGTATGAGAGAAAAAAGGAACACAGTTCGAAAAATAGGCTGGGGTTTTAGTGGTACAAAGATCTTTTTCTTCTAACCCCTCACTCTTTTAGATCTTGCTAATAATTAAAAGCAAGAATTTCTACTGCATTGGCTCTTGCAGAAGGAAATTTTTTACTGTTTTATCTACAGCACAGCATTACTTTGATATTTCTCCTTCTAAAAGTGGGATTTAGCTTAGTACAAAACCAGAAAGTTATCTGTTTCAGGCATTATACTTTGGAAACTGCAAGAGAAGTATCACTTAATTGGCTAGCTTTATTTCAGAATTTGGTGGATTTTACCATCAAAGTTAATCATTCGTCTACTTGCTGGTCTGTAGCAAGCCTAAATGGCCACTGGAAAGAGACTGCTGGCAGGGTTTGCTGAAAATGAACTGTGCAGATTTTAGTAAAAATGGAGTTAAATACTGCTAGAAAAAGTTACACCTTCTTTCTAGAATCATAGTTATAGAAGATACTGTTTGTGCAAATATTTAGTTATATTATACTATAAAATTCATTTTGTTACAATTGCTTCGTGATTAATTCCTAAGCTTCTAAAAGTAAAATCGTTCTTTTTTGTTTCCCTATTTTTAAAGACATTAATGGAATATGTATTTGGAGTCATTGCTCTTGTTTGGGATAGAGTGCTGATCTAGAAAACATGCACGGGAGTTAGTTTTCCTTTTACAAAACACAGGAATAGGAGCAAACTTATTTGTATCTGTTAGATAAATTGGAATGTGGTAATGAAAGTTAGTAACATCAGAAGAGCCTGCAAATTTGAAAGCATTTTGGGAAAAAATGCAGGAAAAAAAAGAATGCTCTTTTAATAGGCATTAACTGCCAGGTATAATTAAATTTATGTAGTATTACTTTTAGGTTCTGTACAAGTTTTGAAAATGTTTAACCAGCTTATTTTTTGCCTTGATGTCATTTGGGTCTGTGGTTCCATACTTAAGGATAGAAAACACTTGCAGTGCAAGTCTCTGACTACCGTTCTCACAGTAATCTCATCTCTCATACTTTAACAATCTGTGAGAATCTTCAAATTTAACAATAATATTTAAGTCCGTATGCTTACATATATTTGGTCCTGCACCGTTAAAATAATGTGTTGTTAGCTTGTGGTTTTGGGTTTTCTTTTGTGGGTTTTTTTTTGGGGGGGTGGGGGCGTGTGTTGATTCTGGGAGAGTTTTGTTAGCTTCTTTCGGTAGATGCAGAATAGAAGGCCTGCCTTGCTAGAGGTTTTGCAACTATCAGCCCTGAAGTCATCTGGAAACCTATGGAGTCCATTTCTGTGGCTGGGTATAATGGTCCAGGCATTTAGAGATCTTTTTACAGTATCGAATTTTTATTAAAAAGGCTTTGATTAATCTTTTCTTCTGAAAATTTGATTATGATCTAAGCATGTGTTTTACTTCTGGAATATTACATTTCTTCAGTTGTAGGACTGCAGTGATTCTAATGAATTTATGCTGGAAAAAGAAGCTAGCTAAATCATTGATCCTTCACATTTATACCAGCTGATTTAAGAATGTTTTAACAGCTACAAAGAAGTGGTCTATTAAATTTGTTAATGATTCTGAATCTGTATTAAAAAGGTGACTTTTCAGTGTAAGCCAGACTACACAGTCTTAGGGTTTGTTTTCTTTTCGTTGCCAGAAAAGTATAGAAGCTGTAAATTATATTTTCAGGAAAAGAGAACAGAGTGTAGCTGGTTTTGTATATTTTCCAAATCAGATTTCAAAATGGGAACCAGCTGCTCATCTGTTGCTCTTAGTCAAAATGCCAGCATATGCTGGTTGTTACACAATGGCTATTTTTGAAATAATATACATGAGGAATATGATTATGGATTTGTTCTCAATGTCAGATTCAGCTGCAAAGTATCCTCACCTAGTTGCAGCACCATCTTCAAATGCTTCAGGTCCCTATCCTAAAGACATTTGAGTGACTTGTTTGCAATAAGTCCAAAATAAAACTAATGAGGGAATTGTGGTGTATAGCATCCACTGTTAATTTTCCACCTGAATTAATCAGTGACTTGCAGCTGTGCAATTGCATTAGCAGACTCCACCATCTGAGCAGGAGGCTCCCGTGCATTGATCGCTGGACGTAAGAACTGGGTCCACTTTGCTTTTGTCCCAGATGCCTTCTCCTTTCAGCTCTGTAGGCAGGTATGCTTTGATGCTGGTCTTTTGCACAGGAGGGAGAACTGAGATAGAGATGCACTATATGGCTGTGTGGTTAATTTGCTGGGAGTGTGAGATACATGTGTTTTAAATAAGACCTGCCTTTTCAGCAAGGCTGCTGACAAACAAATTAAGAAATCTGCATTGGACTGTTAATAGAAATCAAACATAGGGCTGCAGTAAACAGCACATTCATTCTTAAGGCCTTTGATTTAGACTTGGGGCCAAGTTTGTTTGGCCTGAGTGCAATTTTTGTTTTCAATAAGTATCACAGGGTTTTGTAGACCTAAATATTATTTCATATTTCTTTCCTGAATATTAAACACAAACTTTAATATATTGGGAAATTTTAAAAGGTAGATTTGGTCAATATGAAAATATGCTGTAGCATTTTTTACTTTTTTTCTAAAAACGTATTAAATACTGTAGGGACACTAGATTTTGTACATGAAGTGCAGGAAGAAATTGCCATGCTTGGTCCTGAAATTATATTCAGCAATATTCCTATAACAGTGACTGTAACAAAAAAAATCTTGTCATGCTTTCGTTGGAGTTGATCCCTATATGCTGTCATTAAACTCATTCCTTCTGCAAACATTCAGCATTGGTGGAAAACTTCTTCTTCCACAGGATGTGTTGTAGCCATCCTTCTGCTTCTCTGGGCTTTTGTTATATTACAAAATACCAGATTAGTGGAGATTATAATTGCAGGTATTGGTATAAAAGCATGTTATTCAGAAAACGTGAGAGTAGAAGACAAGGAAATGGCTGCATTTCCTAGGACTCAAGTATCAGCACAACATACTTTTGTTTTAGAATTAGGTGCTAGACCAGGTTTTTCTACTCAGTGTTTGGGAACAGGAGGTCAGATGGTTGAGAACAAGGAGCTAATATGCATTTTATGCATTTAAGCAGTTCAAAAGGTTACTGGAGCTATAGTGTTTTCTCAGTTGAAGCTTGTTGGCAGCAGGTTTAGCTTAAGGAGCAGAGGCAATGTCAAATAACCATTTCACAGAACATGGGACAAAACAGATTCTTGACAGAGAACACAGTCTGTGCTCCAAGGAAAACCGCTAAACTACTTTCAGCTTCAGTAAGTACTGCCACACTGTACTATGTAACAGGTTTTGAATCTCATTTTTGTCACCTTGCCTTCTTTCTTTGTGGAAATCCTACTGTGATTAGGAAAAAGGGAAAAATCAACTAAATTACTTTTTTTGGCTGATAAATATAGATATGTTGCTTATGAAGCTGGAGGTTTGAAGTAATGTTCTGTGCCTCAGTATTTGAGCAACTGAAATGACTGTTTCGCATTATAGGTGTTTGAATGGGATTTCAGGTATATAATTTAACAGCATGGATATAAACAAAGCAAGGTGATAAATATGTAATCAAAGCTTGAAGAAACTTTCAAGCAAATGCTCGTTTCTAGAAGATGAAACCTAAAAATGAAAAATGAATGTTAATTAAACTGCCCAAGCTTTTTAGGTGTTTTCCATTGCATTTCTTGTCCTGGGTTACAGAAGTGATTTTGGAGCTGCTGAATCATTCTAAGAGAAATGGCCAAAGCTAACTTTTGCTTCTTCACAAAATAAAAAGAGTTTTTTATAGATGGCATCAAGCTCCAATCCTGTGTCCAATTTTAGAATTCATATATGGATGTATAGCTCAAAGAAGGTGAGTTGTCAGTAGCAAGTATCTCCTTTGGATAAGAATGGTTGGAATAGAAAATAATTATTTTTTTATTGTAATTGTTTTCATTAGAAAAGAAAATGTGCTTAATTTTAGACAGGTTTTTGATAATGCAATTCTATAAAAATAAAAGGGACTGACTTCTGGGACAATATGATCCAGAAAACAAGTGCTAGCATGCTACTCAATTGTCAGTTATTAAGGCAAGACGGTGCTATGAACTCATTTCTAGGTTTTGTATGGTGCTGATTGTACTGTCACCAAAATCATATATTCAGTGAGATACTAATTTAATTCGTTATTAATACCAAAACAGACCTGGCTTAGATTGCTTTTATCATTGTGAAACATGACACAGTTTATAGTAGTCACAAACTTTATCATCTATGCTAGGGACACTCTTCATCTATAGTGTCTAATACTTGGATTCAGGTCGTGCGTGTGGTTGAAGACTTTGAAGTATTGAAGGTTTAAATATCACATTTACAGGAACCTGTGTTCCTTCATTTAAATAAGTTTAATGTTTGATTTTTCTTATTTAGTCATTAGGTAGTTAAGTCCTGGGTTCTGCTGCTCAGAAGTGTCTCTTTGAGACCCTTAATGCAGGCATGACTGTCATGTTCTCAGAAGGAGGATATAATAAGAGATGGTCTTCTGCTGAGAAAAATCTGTTGGTTTGGGGTTTGATGGGGGGGGTGTGTGGGGGGGTGTATGCTTTGCTTTTCTGTGTGCTGTGCGAGAGGACCACTGGTGTGTTACACTTTTTCTACTTTTCAATGATAGCTGAGATTCCTGACTGTAGGGGCCGCTATGAGTGAGTGAACTACACCCCCACTAAATGTCTCCAACTTCTATCACAGCAATGCTACGGATTAAGGATATGGAAGTCATCCAAAAAAAAAAGTAAATTGCCAGATTTTGTGGATTCAAGCATTCCTGATGGAGCAGCTGGTGGCGGAATGACCAATTGCCTGGTTTTTCCCCTAATATGGCATAGACCTTAGCTAGGTTTTGAATGTCATGGCACAATAATTTGTGGTCTGCTTGAATTTTTCCTTCCCTGTGGGGTTAGAAGCTCTTAAAGACAAGAACCTTGTCTGGTGTGATGTGGCTTGGACGTTCTTTGCTTAACATCACAGTGCCCTACCTCACCGGTAAATGAGAAAATGAACCCTCATGTTGCCTGCAGCAGACTATCGACTGCAGCTGGCTAGCACAAAATACTGTCCAGCTTTGCAGTCTGGGCAGTGCCTGAGCTTTAGATCAGTGTGGAAATCAGACCTAAGGGTTCTGAAAGGCTTGCTTGCATATAATAAGTCTGCAACTTTCCATTGACTCACTCATTCCACATTTTTTGTCTGTTTTTGTTTCTGTTTTTGCTTACCTCCTATAGCTGCCTCCTACCAGTGGTATCTCATCCTATTGCCTTTTCTTCCTGATTGACTTTTGTAAGTTCCAACTCTGCTTCCTTCTGCATTGCCCACTTTTCCCTGGAGAGGTTTGTTCAATCCTAATCCTACCTGTGTTCTTACCCATTTTTTTTCTTACTTATAAATATCTCTAAGGCTTCTATGTCACAGCCGTTCCCTCCTTCATATCCTTCTAGATTGCTGATTTGTGATTCTGAGTCTTAGATTTTCTAAAAGTATTGGTTTTGTTATTTAATTACTTCATTTCATTATCTCCTAACTTATGTCATCTCTGTGATGCTTTTGCTGGCTGTGGTATGTCCCACAACCTTGGTTCCATTGCTGCCTCTGTCATAGGTCCTACCCTTTCTAGTGTCTTAAGAAGGGACAAACAGCTGATAAGCAACAAATACTACTCTTCAGCTTTTTTACTAATTCCTTGCTAACACTGTCCCCACTAACAATAAGAAAAGACTGTCATAATGTAACTAAATTGTGTTCATTCTTTCTCAGACTAGTTTGTATATTCAGTAGGAAGGGCATAGGATCGTTTCTTTTCTTTGGACCAGTAGCCCTTGAAGGCAGAGATTCTGTGTTCTGTCACCATCTGCCGTGGTTCCTTTTGTCAGCCTCAAGAGTGTAAATATTTAAATAGTTTTTATAACTGTTTTTATAGTTCACTGAAGCATCTCAAATTTTGCTTCTTAAGCTTTGTCCCACATGGGATGTAAATGAAGTATTTAGTAACCTTGAGCAGTACTGAGGACTCAGCAAGTCCTCAGCAAGACTTTATAGTCTTATTTTAGAGTGATTAATACATTGTCTGTAAGAAAGGAGACAGAGTTGCTTTCCACAAACATCTGTTTATGATTTAAACTCTGCAAAATATCCAAAAAAAAGATTGTGTAGTGAATACTGACTTAGGACTTTCGCCACGTATCCTACTGTCCCAAGGACTGCTCCCACACTACTATTAATTTTGCTGGTACCATTCCAAAACTGTCATTTGTAGTTTTAAAATATTTATAATCAAATACTGTGCTATTAAATAAAACTAAAAAAGTGAAAACTTTATTATATCGATATATAATATTACTTGAATATTGATGCTGCAACATAAAATTATGGTAGAAAACATCTGGTCATTATCAGTGAGTTGTGCTGTAAATAGCTCAAATACATTCAGTGCTGTGAATGTATTTGAGAAAGTCACGTTTGCTCCACATGCCTTTCTTCCTCTTTTTGTATGTGTAGCTGCTCCTTTCCAGTGACAGATCTCACCTGTTTTCCATGTAGCAACCATCTTGTCTCAATGACTGGGATGCAGCCCCCTTTTTCATGGTTTGCTGGGCCTCTTGCAGTTAGGTCTGCTCTGGTCGAGTAATGACATACAGAACTGATGTGTTTAAAGGGATCCACGTAAACATTAAATTTTGTGCAGCTTTACTTCTGCGCTAACAAGCTTCTATTTCCTAGCTGTCCCTTGGACAAAAGAGAAACACATTATGTCAGTGTTTAAGAAGCTTTTCAACAATGCATTTAATAATATGCCTTGATTTTTGGTGAGCACTGAGGTGGTCAGTTAGACTAGATGACCATTTTAGATCCCTTCCAACTGGAACTATTCTATCCTGTGTGAGCTTTGGCTTTGTTGAGAGAAGTATGTGGTTTTCACTTTGCATGGTGTAATATGGTGAGGAGTTGCCCTCAATGTCAGTCTAAATATGGATTCTATAGTTCATACTGTTGCAGTTTTCAGACATCAGCTATGGTCCAGGTAGTCGTGGTTAGGGTATGTCCTGTTCTTCTAGAAGAACAAGTTGTCTGTCTCTTGGCATGAAGATGAGGCTGTCCCCTACAGCAACACTGTTGGATTGATGTTTAAATTTGTATCAAGCAAACACTGCAAGATTATCAGGAAAAATGTGAGATTCCAGCATCTAAAACCACTTTGATCTATTAAGAAGTTATTTAAAGTACTTTGAAACTACAAAAAAAGGTAATAGAGATTTTTTTGGACTAGAGATGAAAGCTAATGAGGGGATTTTTGCAGATCAGAGTGAAAGGTACTATGTCACTCTTCATCACAGAGGGGAGGTTCCTTTGGAGCTCAGGTCATGGCATTATTGCTTATGATTTCAGCTTATGAATACAGCTTATGAATTCTGCTAGAATTTTTGTTGGAAACATGAGCCAAGCTTTGAAAAAGTTTAGCTGCTAAGTACTGCACTTAAGAGCCCATCTCTGGCCATGTTTGCCTGGTGCCTGCTAGCTTCTGTGATGCTTCTAGCCTCTGTTGATGCTTGAAGGATAAGAAATGTTATCTGGAAGTCGACAAATGGGCATCCAGAGCTGTTATTATTTGTAGGGGTTTTCTGTGTGGGGATTGTTAGTCTTTATACTATGTAGTAGCTTGTACTTGCTAGCCACTGTACGCTGACTTTGAGTGTGTAAGCTCTCTTCACTGTGTTCAAATGTTGTAACTATTTTCACAGCACTATCCATGCTCCCAACCAGGAATTTAATGGAGGAATCCCTAGAGACAGTCTCATCTCACTCATATATTATGAGTTGTTATCCCAGAAATGGTACAATATTTATGAATTTATAAGATGTTAATGTGCTGCTTTTTTTTTGCCTTTTTTTTTTTTTTTTTAAATAGCTCAATCAAATGGAAAGAAACTGAAAATATTTTGGACACATCTATACTTTAAATATTTAGAGGTGGGTGGGGACTTGATTATTTAGCTGAGTTTTGTCAAAATTTGAAGCACTAGCTGTCTACATTGACTATGAGGAAATGTGGACATTTTAAAAGATACATGTGTGTATATAAGTGTAAATTTATAAAACAAAAATAATTCCAGAAGTATAACGTTGGCTGTAGTCCTAGTTAAAAATAATAGTGCTGGAGATATTGAGTGGAATCTCATGGCATTAAAACTGTTTTACCAGATCATTGCTAGATGCTTTTCTTATTTAGTAGACTTTAAACATTTCCAAGAGCTCATTATTCCTATCTCTAGGGAAGAGACTTTGCAGACAACTACAGTTATTGTACATCTTTTGTGGCTTTCTTGAGGGCAGTGAGGGGAGGGAAGCAGTGTAAGGGATATGCGTCTCCTGACCAAAAATCCAGTCTCAGTGTCAATGTCTTTTGAGCATTTGGATCAGAAACTGAATAAATTCAACAAAAAGAAACCCTGATTACGGTAGCTAATGGCTTGGTCTAGCTTCCTAAATCATATAGGAGAGAGATGTAGAATAAAGGGAGACTTTCTTCTGCTAGTGTTGTCAAATTGTGAGAAGTTTACAGAACTGATCTCGGTTCACCATCTGATCCTAATTTTCAGCTGGGTTCAGTTTATCATTGCCTGTCAGAGCCCCAAGAAAAATGAAAACAAAAAGAAATTGGCTGGGTTTCTGTATAAGAGGAAATTTTCCCAAATACAGGAGGAGTTTCCTCCAGAATCCTAAGGGAGGATGTTCAACAGTGGTGTGATCCCCTACTGATAGCAGTCTCCATGGTCGGTGGTTGTCCTTTTGCTAAGTGGTTAGGGTCAGATGGCAGTTTTCCCCAAACTTATGAAAAATGCATTTTGCAGTTTATAATTTTCATCAATATAAATAAATAATAATTCTTGTTGATTATTACAGCTCACAAAAATAAATTATGAAAATACAAGCTGCTTCAACAGTAGGATAGATGGACACTTTGATATTCCCAACCATTTGCTACTATATGACCTTCCTTCTTAATCTATTAAGCATAACATCGCAACTGTAAGCAAATAGGCAGTTTCAAAGTGTAACACTTGTTCTGTCTTGTGCCATACTTATTTTTTAGTCAGCCTCTTACTTTGTAGCTTCTTGAAGTAGAACCAATGGTCTTTTCATTACCTTTTGCATTGCTTGAACACATGATTGAATATGATACGTGATTCTGAAACAGTTTTAGTTTTGGTAGAGACATTTGCTATTTACTTTATACGTACTTTTTTTTATTAATATTATTATTTTAATGTACAGATCCTGCCAGTATGAACAAATCTCATGATGTAATCATTCTGACCCTTTTTATATTTTTAGCTACTAAAGCCTACCAGCAAATAAAAATATTAATCAAACGAAGTTTTAGCTCTGTCTTGAATTTACAAAGATAGGGAATTTGGAGGCTTAGGGACCAAGGAGAAATATAGATGCCAAGCTCTAGGCTGTCTTGTGCAAGAAAAAAATGATCTGTAAGTGATTTTTCATTAAGGGAGTCTAGATGAGCTACTTCGACAGTTTACATAAGAGGAACAGCATTTGATAGCATAATTCTGAATATATTCAGTATGTTATTGATCATATCCATCCGCATGGATTTTGGATTATATTGAACGTATTCAGTATGGTATTGATCATATGCATCCACATGGATTCATACCACAGTGAATGTTTAATGTGCATGTTTAGATACCTGTCTGATACTGTACAAGTTGGAAGCATTATTTAATCTTCTAACTCACATTTCTTCATAAGACTTCTTCCCATGTAAACATCTCTTCCTAGACTGGTAGTATGTGCATATGTATATTTGCTTCTGCCTGACTGGAATGAAAATTACTGTAGCATCTTCCATTTACTTACTCCCTGCATTTCTGAAATAAGTATTTTGAGAGCTATCCAGTGTTACTGCTAAAGATGGGGAAGAGTGAGCAGGTTCACTTATTTACAGGCACCCATTAGGATGTTGGGTCACATAGTGCTTTTCTGGGTGTTCTGTGCTTGCTGTCATCCCAACACGTAATGGGTTGATGGCCTTTAAAAAGGTCACATGTATTAGGTGAATGACAGGAAAAATAGCTTTCAGACAGGTAGCTGAGAGAAATAGATATAATTATTATTATAAAATAAGCATAATTTACCTTTGGTTACTTTTTTTAGACTGTGTAATCTAATACCATGAATACATTGTCAGACGTCTTTCAGAAAACTCAGTCATAGGAAGAACACAGACAATTCAGTTGTTCTGCTTTATGCTCTGTAATGATAATTGTTACTATGCTCAGAAAGCTCGAACTGGAGTTGTTTATTCTCAGGAAGTCACTATGGAAAGAAAATAGTCCTTTGATTTTTTTGTTATGGCCTTGATTAGATGGTGTAGACAATTGCACAGGAATAGAATGCCATATTTTTCCCACATCCACATATGTTTTTCTGCAAAACCTATTAAATACAATTTTCTCACTCCAGAAGTTAAGTTTCTGTCTGGCTTGAGGTGGCAGGATGATACATGTATGCAAACAAAATTCTTTGATTTCTCCTGTTTTTAAGATGCTGCTTTTTAGGATGCAAAGTGGCCTTGGGCATCTGGAGAATCCAACTCTATAGTTTTGTGAGTGAGTAACTGTAAAGAAGAGTAAATTATATTAACTGGCATTCTTAAACTGTTCCAATATGACCAGTCTGAGTCAGTGCTACACTGTTCTGCATATAATGCACTCAAATAATGAGTACTCAGGTAGACCAAGTAATTCTATTAATGTGAACATTTTAATTCTGGCCAGGACAACAAAGAACAGAAGCCAGATCGCTGGCCAGTTAAAAGGAGTATTAACTCATCTTAAAAGGCATATAGATCTCTGATCAATAAATCAGGAACAGAGGACTTAAACTTACTGAAGTAACTAAGATGTATTTTTTAGGCAAGATATCCTGACTACACCTATTAAAACAATCCAGTTCTCTAAAGTCATGGGAATACATATGGATTAATAACTTTGAATGATTAGACCTAGAATTTACCTCTAATTACAAGTAATTACAAATAAATACAATTGCAAGATATTTTTTCTCTTCATACACCAAAATAATCTGGAATGAGTGTAAATTTCTTTCCTTCATGATTCCCCCCAGAAAGGTGTGGCCTCTGTCTAGTTTCAGAAATACTGTGCACCTTCAACTGTGATTGAATCCAGTAAGAATTCCAACAGCTCATCTCCGAAGAACCTATTTACTAAGTCCACTAGAATATATATAAAGCTTTTTTGTTGGATTAATATTCAGAAATCCAAGGAATAAGCTAGTTATAGGCAAAAAGGCAAATAATATAGATAGAAGTAGAATTAAAAAAACCCCAAAAACAACAAAACAAAACCAGAAAACAAACAACAACAAAACCAATAAAAAAACCCAAAATCAACACAAAAAAAACCCATTAAAAATATTAATTTTAACCATTTGGTACATCATACTTTCTCAGTACACTGAAGTTGGTATCTGAGCCAGCTAATTTGAAGTGCCCATATATTCTGCAAAGTTTATATGCATATCTGAGGATTCTAGTGTAGGTGTATCATTAGTTTTTAAACAGCCTGAAATAAAATCAGAGAAAAACTGCATCTCATTAATGTACTGCATCTGTAATCTAAAATAACATGTTAAACATCAATTTCTTACTTGACTCTGTGCCAGAAATTGGGAGACCATTTGGTGTGCATCTGAAGTTCCCAGATGAAGGCCTAAATAATACTGTGAAAAGGATAGATAGCACTGGGCTTAGCAGAGGATGATAAACAGTTCTGAGGAGTGTGCAGCCACTTCCTTTTCTCACCTAGTCCCCAATTATAAGAGCTATAATTTTAAATATTACTCTTTTGAGATCACTGATATAATCCCCAGAATCTTAAATATTTGAGGAGACTATGAGGAGGAGCCATCTAAAACTTCTAACCACCTGTTTCAAATATTAAAATAGATTTAGAATGCTTCTGGGACCTTCATTTAGTCTCCAATTAACCTTTTTTTCAGGTATTCTTAATAAATATTTGAATGTAACTTTACCAGTGAGACATTTTGGACTGAAAAGTTTGAACTTGCTTCAAAGGCAAATTTAAAGAAAGCTAAATTCATGATGATAAAATGCAACCATAGGCACTAGCACAGGCTGCACTAATATGTCCAGTGTAGGTCAGCTGAAAGAATTGCCAGTTTTTAAATGTAAAATACAATGTTCATACTTTCTCTATAGGGATTTTAGAAAGCTCCTGTTTCTGCAATGAAAGCAAGAGCGGCTGTTACTTCTTTATGATGACTTCTGGAAAAAACATTACTCTTATAAATATACCGGTTTATGGAGCTTGGGTATTCCACTTCTGTGGCAAAGTTTATAAACATTCCTCCAATTTTTCCCAAGTACAGATCCAATTAGGGGTGATTTTGAAGTTAATATGTGAAGTCTTGACTTCATTGAAATATTAATAGCGGTGGCAACTTTTGTAGTATCAGAGACATGAAAAAGGGGTTTGTTAGTCTTTGAAGGTTTACTCTGTATGGAGCTTTGAACATTGTGATGTATATAAACCGTATTACTAAAGTTGTTGAGAAATTAGTTTAGTTGGTAGTAATAAAATATGAATTTCCCTTAAATTCTGGCTAATATTTCAAAACAGTTAATTACATGATTACTTCAGAGAAGTATTTTCAGTTTTGTTTTCTTTCTTTCCTTTAAACATGTAATATTGAATTTCATCAGTAAAAAGTTTTGTTTAAAAATCTGTGATATACTTCTGACCTAATTTTCCATAGTAATTGGTGTAAGAACATGGGGGTTTTTACCCTGTGAACTCCTTTCCTGGTCCAGAATAACCAGAGCTGCCCATCGCATGTGAAATCAGAGAGCAACGAAGCAGTTGCCACATGGTTTTGTAATGTTGATGTGATTGATCAGAATACCACTTGTACTAAAGGAGATGCAAATTGCTCTATATTTGGGTAGGAAATGCTCCAGTTCTAGGCCAACCATCACAAGTCTAGGAGAATTTTTCTTAAAGGCAACTATGTGAAGACTGTGGAATCCTTTTGAACTTCCATTTAATTTCTGTGCTCTTTTGAAAGATACTGATTTTACTTTAGCTTGCTGGTGCCAACTGCTGCAGATTAAAAGTATATTCGTTAATCTGGGTTGCTGTTTCACTTGCAGAGCTGATTGGAAAAGCTTTTTATTAATACAGAATGGTAATCTTATGGCATGACTCGAAAGTGCCCAATGCGTTTATCTCTAGAGGATCTCTGATCCTTTTAGAATAATGCATGGTATGGAAGCTATAGTCCAGATTCTCACTGCCCTGCGAAGGGCAGAAAGAAGGAAGGATGCTGTCTGCGGAATGGCAGCTCACTAATCCCGGGTACTAAAGAGTTTGGCTGAACACATACTTAAATTCATTTTTATAATGTTTTCTGGTTTAGGGTATGATCTATGTGATGTGCACTGATAGTGTAACCTATTTTTATTGCTGTTTGATTTCTGATGAATGGCGTTTAGCTGGAAAATTAAATTGCACTAGCAATGCTACTTGAACAGAACCTACCCAGCTTCTCCTACAAAACAAACAGCGCTCTCCATATCACTAGGATGTGTGAGATAAATCTGATGTGTTTCCCTGGCCATAGTTCTTCTCTGTGCTTATCTTTTATTAGAAAAGATTTTAAATCACTTAGAGTCTTGGGCAATCTCCCTTGTGAATTACAGTCATTTCTGGCTTTCATGATACACACTTGGTTGCTTCAAGGTGGTCCAAATGCTGCTGCCAACTCTTCTTCCTCCCTGGTGCTTTCTTCACACCTTCTCTTTAGATAGCATCCTTATTTGCTGCACATTGCTTTACTGCACCAAAATAGTTTTTGTTCTTTCATGGTTCTACACAGCTTTATTGCTACCTCTGTCTCATCTCTACTTTAGTTACACAGCTCTGCTACCCACCACATCGTTGGTTTGGGGTTTGGGGTTTTTTCCCACTTTTTTATTAAGAGATTTATTTTTTTTTTTCATTTCTAATGTGGAATGCCTTTCCCTGTTACATCTACAGCACAACTTTTTTTTGCTTCTTTCAGATTTCTGTTCAAAACCTACCTTTTTAAGTCCTTTCAAACATCCTGTAGATTGCTGAGTACATCAACATAATTGAGTGTTTGGAGTTGTATGTTATTTAAGCATTCTTCTAACTATATTCAGTGTATTGCACTGGAATAGGTTGCCCAAGGAAGTTGTGAATGCTCCAACCCTGGAGGTGTTCAAGGCCAGGCTGGACAGAGCCTTGGGCGACATAGTTTAGTGTGTGGTGTCTCTGCTCATGGCAAGGGGGTTGGAACTAGATGATCTTAAGGTCCTTTCCAACCCTAACTATTCTATGATTCTATGATTGTTTATAAAGTTTATTGTTTATGAAGTTTATAAAGCCAGAAAACATTTTTGTAAACTAGTTTGACCTTCTGAATAAAAATAGGGCATTTGGTTAGAGTCAGATCATTTTTGATATTCAGAAATGGTCAGAATACTATTGCACTGGTTATACTATACCAAATGTAAAGTTGAGAGTACTCCATCCGTATTTGATAATCCCTTATCTGTACAGCCCTATGAATATTAACCTTTTTGGCTGTGATATTTGCTGAGCAATGGTGAGTGTCTGTTACCTATAGCTTTCTTTGAAATATAGCTTTCCAGTTCTTCACTTTTGATCTTTGCTTTGTAAATTTGCATTTGGCCACATTGAAACAAATATATATTGCCCAGCTTTCAAGATAGCACTGTATCTCATAATGTATGACAGTCAATCTTTGTGTCATGTGTAAACTTTATTAGCAATGATTTTATTTTTTCCCTATGCTTTTCTTACTATAAATAATTACTAACATTGTGCCTTTAGATTAATTCCTATAGGGCTCACCAGAGGGATAAATGCTGCTTTCTCTTTCTTCCTCTCCATCTCCTTTTTATTCACGTGCCCCTGGACTTGTCTTCCCATAATATTTAGATTGTTTGTAATGAGGAACAGAGATTTGGTCATTATAGTTTAATAGTCTGAATGATCTTAAGAATGCAAATAATGTGGAATGGAAAGAGATCAAATGCTTAAGATGTATTGCAGAAAAACATCCCATGTCAATGGTGTTCTTGGAAAAGAGTCAAAAATAAAACTGGAAGTTGGATGTCCTTTGGGCCAGTATCTGACACAAGATTTAGACTACAGAAGAGTTGTGGCACACTGATCTAGTGTTTTGCAGAGTAATGCCATCCCTAAAGACAGTGAGATTAACTTCAGGCAATTGTAAATGCCAAGGTTATTTCTTCATATGTAAAAGATTTCTGCCACCATCCTGGTGGCAGAATCTTTATCATCACAGCATGACTATGAAGAGTTTTAAAATTGCATAGGATAAGTTAAGACTTCGTCTGGGAAGACCTTTTATAATGCAGCGCTAAGCATAAACAACATAAACTATCTGGATATCAACATAGCAGATGTTTCATGCTTCTTTCTTTTTCCTTTGAGTCAGAGTGGAACTGAAGAGTTCCCTGCAATAGGTCGTATTCCCTCTCTCATCAAGAAAACCTCTAAGGTTCACTGTGCTCAAGGACATACAATTTACTGATTTTTCTTAGGAAGCTTCGAATCCTAGGTTTCTGGGCTCTAGTCTTTGACATGGATGACATGCATACTGGGGAAGCTGGTAAGCACAGACATGGAGATTTTGCTAGTTTCCTGAGATTTGGTGCTTCAGCATCTCCTCTAAGAGTGATGACTAGAACCTGAGGTTCCTCTTTGTCGTAAGGCTCTGAGAGGTTAGTCTGTTAAGCAGACATCCTATAGTCTGGCTTTGGAAGGAAAGTGTGTCACAGAGACTGGACTGCCATATCTCTGTCCAAAATACAGAAGTCCATACAATCACAACTAGCATCTGAAGATACTGCTTATTTTCTTTCCTGTGTATTGTTGCAAAGGCATTCATTCCACAGTGCCTAAGACTTACGGAATACACTCAGGCATAAGATGCAATTCTGTTCCAGGGTGCTGAAGATGAGATGTGACACTTCCTTTCAACCCTTGCCTATCTTCTCCTACTGAAATGTCACTTAGATCTCAACCCATGCATTTACTCATCTACGAAAATTATTTCATATGCCTGAGCCTCTTTTCATGAGTCAGCACTACTGAAGGGATTCCAAATTAATATTGAGCTTTTTCTACTTCCCCAGTTTTGGAATGACTGCATGCTAAAACCAGTTTCTAGTATAAACTATCACTGCTAGAATATATTGGGTACCAGTGGCTGGGGTGAGACATATTACAGCATTCAGTGGTTGCTGGAGCACTGAAGTACCAGCTCTCTTTCCTGGATGTTTGAGATAAATTTCTGTTATATGTTTCACTTCCCTCCAAAAAGTGCTTAAGGAAAATAATGATTGAAGGAATATACCATGCTATCCAGTTAGAATCATGGAATAATTTTCATATAAGTAGGTGGTGAGTATTAACACTGTGAGCTGTTTCAGAAAAAAATGTCTGATGTGTCCAAAGTAGACTGCAAATTTTCATGTTATTAACTGTAGAAACTTAAAATCAGTAATTGTAAAACCTACAAAAACATTCTCTTGCAACCTACTTTACCTCAGTCTTGGGGAAATACAAGGAGACACTTAGAGAAATAGTTTCATTACCATCAGGTACCATGAGAGTATGTAGTCCCAAATGACTTCTCACATATCCTTCCTGAAGTCCCAGGATCTTGTCTGATCCTGGCAATTCTCCATTGAAGCTGATCCTGAAATAAATGTAATAAAGGTGAATCTTTTCCACGTAATAGAATAATAGCTTCTTTGTGAAGTACAGGGATTTCCAGTTTGAGGTTTCACTATAATTGAGATTATAGTGGAAAGGCAGTATAGCATGCCATGTTCACTGTAGAACCACTGTGGAGGAAGAAAGTCTGTTCTTCAGATCCAATCCCATGACATGTCAGGTACCTTCAACTTTAGGCACCTGTGAAATCTAAAAGCATGCAACCCCTCACAGTTAGTGTGGCGTAAAGAGACACCAAAGCTGTAATCCAGAAGGGGGAAAGCTGAAGAATGGTTCAGAAATGCAATTGTTCTGGCTTATATGTATACAGAAGAGACTCCCTTTCGCCCAACTTCAATTAGTGATGTTAAGTAAAGACTGTCATCAAGTCTAGACATAACAGTTACTGATCTTGTGTACAATAGTTTCCTTCATAATTACAGTATGGATCACCTTGATCTAGTTCTGAAGACATTAAAAGTGGAGGAGGGTTTGGCATTTGAAAAGCTAGCCAAATACTATACTATCCTTGTTTTTATTAACTCTCATTACTTATGTATAAGTTATTTGTTTTGCCTAATTGAATAAGAAATAGGTCTTCGTATTATGTCAAAAATTAATCACTACACTAATCATATGATTAGTTAGATTTTTATCATCCATATTCATGTGGAGTTCTGAATCTCGTTTTGGCTTACCTAGTACAGGAGAGACATACTGGAGAGTAACTAGTGAAGGGCCGCTAAGATGATAAGACTAGAGCATCTCTCCTGTGAGGAGAGACTGAGAGCTCAAGCTGTTTAGCCTGGAGAAGCAGCAGTTCAGAGGGATCTAATCAGTGCATAGAAATATTGGAAGGGTGTGTGTAAAGAAGAAAGCAACAGACTGTTTATAAGTGGTGCCCAGTGACAGAATAAGAGAGACATCATCATTGTGCTTAAATGTAAGAAAAGTTTAAGCTTAAAAAAACCTTCTTACTGTGAGTGCGACTGAGCATTGGCACTTGTTGCCTGGAGAGGTTGTGGAGTCTCGATCCCTGAAATATCCAAAAGCCATCTGAACATGTTCCAGCCTGTTTTAGCTGACCCTGCTTGAGCAGGGGCATGGAGAAGATGATCTCCAGGGGTGCCTGCCAGCCTCAGCCATTCTGTGATACTCCATTGTCATGTTCAAGTCCAACAGCATGCTGTCCAAATAACACTTTGAAAATAGTAAGCACCTTCTTCCTGAAATTCTACCCTCTCCATTTCTTTGGTCTAGCCTCCAATATGCTTTCTTTTCCACAAGTGTAATTTGTGTTGCAGATACCTAAGATATTTTACTGCCTTAAAAACATCATCAAGAATTTGGGGAGGGAGAGGTGTGTTTCATAAATGATCAAACAGTACAAAGATTATGGAGTGTATTTAATCTGTTGGAAATAATTTAAGTATTCCTGACACCACCTTCCTTTGACATTTCTGAAAGGTCATTACTTCTTTGCCTTTTAACAGCCAAGATGAAGGCTGTCAGTGGTGGAAGTGAGATTTCCATCTGTTCATTATACCTTAAGTAGCAGGGGAAAATAGCAGATGTGTTGCCCCAGGCTTTGTACTAATTTGGCTATCCAACTGCATCTTTTATTTTAGGGAAAATATCTATAGACTCTTACAAATACATAAGCAAATACAGGCATCTTATTTTAAGCTCCTACAGCCACTTAGCAATCTTTAGAATCTGGCAAAAGATACAATATCTTTTCCAGAAAGGCACTGAATTTGCTGTGAATCACTCAAGTCTGATTCAGTAAGGCATCAAAGCAGGCATTTAAGTCAAAACAAAAGAATAATCCTGTTGACCCAAGCTGGAATTGTCATGTGTTTAAGTAAATACCTTAATAAATTAGCCTTTATTGAAGTACTATTTTTACATGCTATTAGATGCATTAAATAAATACAATTTTAAAAAATATGGTGAAACTTTCTGATGTAGAATTATCAGCCAAAAATCCATTTTTATTTCTGTTGCTGGAATGCAAACCCTCCCCCCTTTATTGGAAAATGGAAAAATTACTGTCTGGGCAGTGAATATATGAAGGTTCATTCTCAAGAAAATAAGATACAGCTTGTATAAACGAAATGCCATCTTAAAATACATACAGTCAATGCAAATCTTATTTGTGCAGCCAAATAAGAACCTTCACCTTTTCCAAGTGCAGCTCTCATTTTAATACAAAAATCTGAGAATTTGTCCAGGCAGACATTTCATGTCCAGATTTAGGAACCCAGGCTTTTCAGAATAGATGGTTCCACTAATCACTGTAATTATGAATAGTGAGATATATATATAACTATTTACATACCTATATATAAAATATAATACCTTTCCTGTGACAGCCCTGTGCTGTTGTTGACCACTGTTAAAGTGCTGCTGTACTTAGTCCTTTTTGATAACTTTTGTCAAATTTTAAAGCATTTAAAATCTTATTTATAAAGCGTGCAGGTGCATGCCAACACAGGGAAACCTCAGAACTGTGGCTTTTAGATACTTCTCTTGTCAAAGTAAAATTCCTGAGAATCCAAAACACACGCTAATAACCACTGACTTTTAAACAAATGTTTAAAGATTGCAGTCACAAAGTGACCAGGAAGCACCCATTTGAAACCAGATTCAAATAATTTAAGCTGTGTAGGGTGACTTACCATGCAGTGTCATGTATTTTATATGCTGTTTTTTTGATAATGACAGGGGCTTTTTTGCTTTAGTGTAAAGCCATTTAATTAAAATACAAATTAAGCTTGAATGGCTTACTGAGGATCACTCTATATTTTGGGAGGGCAAGATGTGACACAGCTACAGCTGAAGATTCATGAGGAATAAAGCTACTCACTATTTCCAGCTGAGGTAGATTTCTTTCTTGATTCTCTGTTTTTCTGATTTAGCCAGCTCAGACACCTGACCAATCCATCTGTTCAGTACCCTTCCCTCCCTCAGCCAAAGTGTCACAGTGCCAAGTCTGCAAAGAAGAACTGAGGAGGCTGAAAAGAAAAAACAAATATCTCAGATCATCTGTCTCAAATCTGCACTCATCTCTTTTAAGTGAATATAAAACTGAAGGTAATTTGAGATTTGGTCCAAGTCACGGTTAAAGCAACTAAGCGGTAACACTGGAAAAAGCAGTAGAATAACTAGGAGAGGTAGAATGACATTTTCAGGCTCCAGGCGTTTTACTTTTCACTTAGGTGGGGTCAGGATCAGGTGACAAATGAACCAATACAAATTCATGAGAAAACAGCACAGTAATTCAGTTTGCTGTTCACTTCAAATCCACGTGGAATGGTTTGGGGGTTTTTTTTTAGGAGAAAAACTGAAAAATTACAGTATAGTTTTCTACCTCCTCAGATTTAACCTGAGCATCAGCCAAGCCTGCATACCTCTGTGTTTGTGGAAGTTTGCATACTATGCTTTTTCAGGGCAGCAATCTAGTCTGCTGGGGCTGATGTTTGTGTTTGTCAAGAACTGAGCGTAAGAGTTTGACTCATGATTTTGTGTAATATTAAAAGTATAATTTACTTTTATAACATACATTATACTGTATCTCAGTACTATGTCATCCAGCCACCTTCCTCCTGAGGGGACTGTTTCACAGCGGGGAGGGGGCAACTTAGTGCAGTCCACCATAGGGATTTGACAGCACTCAGTGCAAGATCTTACAGGAAAGAGAGGTGGTTTTATGTTAAGAAATCTCCTAAACAAATTGATTTTATTCAGTCAGTATCTCACATGTGTACTCAAAGCATCAGGATGTATGTGTTCATGTGGTCTGGTCAGGATTGCTCATGTGCGACACTGAAGACAAAAAGGACCTGACTGTCAAGTCCTCAGTGTTTTTTCTGGGCTTATGGTGATGAGCGGTGATAAACTCACTTTTATATGGGTCTTTGAAAGCAAGCTGGTGAAAAGATAAGTTTAAAAAAACCCAGACTGTCTTTTTCTGGTAGTAATGGTTTATGTTAATATACTACAAAAACTTTAAATTTAATTTTCTTTTGGCATAAGAGAAGTCCTCTCTGTAAATAGTGCCTGACTGTGGACAGAGAATCTGGTTTTGCTTCTCTGCTAACAGGCAGTGACTTCAGGACCACCAACTACAAGACTCTCCTACTTCAACACCGCCCTGCTCTTAAGCCTTGCTATTCCCAAGGCCTGCGAAGTCCACACATGGAGCAGCGCTGCTGGCTGGCAGGATGTCCTGGGTTCAGCTACAGCAGTCATTTTTTCTCCTTCTTAGTAGCTGGTGCAGTGCTGTGTTTTTGACTTTCAGCCTGGGAACAACGCTGATAACACCGATGTTTTTAGTTGTTGCTCAGTAATGTTTACTCTGACCAAGGACTTTCTCAGTCTCATGCTCTGCCAGGGAGGAGGGGAAGCCGGGAGGAAGCAGAGACAGGACACCTGACCCAAACTGGCCAAAGGGGTATTCCATACCACAGCACGTCATGCCCAGTGTAGAAACTGGGGGGAGTTACCCGGAAGGCCCAGATCACTGCTCGGGTCGGGCTGGGTATCGGTCGGCGGGTGGTGAGCGGTTGTGTCCTTTTCCCTTGTTATTCCTCTTATTATTATTGGTAGCAGTAGTGGTTTGTATTATACCTTAGTTACTGGAGAGCTGTTATCTCAACCCGTGGGAGTTACATTCCTTCGATTCTCCTCCCCATCCCTCCGGGAGCGGGGGGAGGAAGGAAAAGGGGGGGAGTGAGCGAGCGGCTGCATGGTTCTGAGTTACCGGCTGGGCTTAAACCACGACACAGGAAAAAAAGGGGAAATTATGAGCGAACTCCAGCCTGTTGTCCTCCTAATTCCTGGGATAGAAAGGCCATGGAGATGATCACCAAACCTATTCTGGAGAGGGAAGAAGCAAGTGCAGGAGTGTTAGAAGCACTGGTACAAATCAGGGTTGCATTGCAGACACTGTAGCACTGTGATTGTGCCAGGGAATAGTAACGTGGAAAGTTTTTGCAGAATTATATTTCCTTGAGGAGAAAGTGAATGAAGAAAGGGTCTGTTGCTGGTACTAGGGAGGGTGCTAAATGCCATTGTCTTTCCTACACCCATGCCTAGTTTGGATATGTACTGAACTCATAGGGACAAGGCTTGGTTTGGAAACAGAAAATAGCTATGAAAAATACTCGTAAGAAAGTAAATGCTTTCTGTAGATAAAATAAAAACACTGGCTGCCTGCATAAAAAAGTAAAATAGGGTCATTCATGTGGAAAGCAGACATGCTGACAGTTTCTATTAAGTCCTTTAGAAAATCTCTTCCTGTGAAGAGTGTCTGGTCTCTGACTTGCTGGTCCAATTCAGGACAGAGAAAGTTATCTGTAATTTAACGATACCCCTTCTGGGAAGGTATTTGCATTCTAGCAGTGGCTAGAGCTGAGTACGTCTTGGGCAGATTTCTGTCTTGTGCAACTGTAGCACGTCAGGCTGTTAGAGAGCATGAGTAGTAACATCTGCTGCAGAGTGGCTGTAGTGCTTGCTGGAGGGTTTCTCATCTTGGCCACCTTTTTCCACTGAAAATATATGTAGCAATTATTGTGGAAGACTCTATCCCTCTTGGTCAAGTTTGAGTTTAACCACCAGGTTAAAATTATAGTGGAAGAGGTGCTAGGGTTGATGTATGACCTCATTACAGCAGTTTAGTTGCTTTGTGAAATTAAGTTAAAGATAGCTTGGGGAAGAGCAGGAAGAGAACACATCCGGATCATAAGAGTTGTAAGGAGAGAAGGTGAAAGGCATCCTTTCATGAAAGCCCTGGCACAAAGAGGAGTTTATAGCAGCAGCCATCATGCTTTAAATCTGTTTTGAGTAGTGGAATATATGGAAATGAAATAGCTTACAGCATTTGGAGTGCAGAGGAAGGAGATGATTTCTGCATCATCCTGGTGCACTATAAATGGTTCTGGCTGGTGGAGCAGCTGCGTGACGCACGAGACAAGGGAGAGGACACCAGTGTTGCTATCATTTTGGTTTTGCTCCTTCTTCGGAATGGGTGGCAGCAACCGCTTCTTATGGTTTCTAAGGCTTTTTCAGTTCGAGGCCCATATGAACAAAGGAAGTAGTCAAATAGGCTTTTGGAAGCTCTGAAAACCTAAAAAGCAACTATTTGATCCTTTAGGAAGGTTTTCAAAACAATGGCTGGCAGTAAGAACAAATGATCCAAATATATTTCCAGAAAAATTTCTTAGCTGTAGAAGTAAGCATGGATTTTACTGATCATATGGTTTGAATTCAAAATTGTGCCCAAACTTTTATAGCTCCCACTGGATTCCTGAGGGTTTTCCCTGTTTGAGGTTCTTAAGAGCATTGGGTTGCCAAAATGCTAGTACTGTATATTTGGGATGGTTAAAGAGCTGTGGACATTTTTCTCCGGCCCCTTACATAAAGATATAATCCGTAGAATGATTTGAAATATTAACATTGTTGTCAGAGACAATTGAATATAAATTTGTTTATAAATGGGGAAAACTAAGCTAAGACTGTCACATAAAATATGTTGTAAATTGGGAGAAGTGTTGGAAACTGTTTTCTGGCAACCACACGTTATTCAGTTGGATGGTTCTTTTTAATCCATTGTCCAGCATTTGCCTCCCATACTTCATAGCAAATCTGATGTTGCGTGCTTGCCACCACTGTTGCCTGTATTTTCTGTCCATAACAGAAAAAGGAAAGATGGCTTTGAACTTCTTTCCAGGTGGATCCTGATTCAGACTGCCTGTGTGACTTGGAACAGGAGACTAAAGTACACAAAAAGACATGGGTGACAAATCAGGATTTATGAGGAGGAGCAGTGGTCTGGATTATCACTTTCTAGGGATGGTTTATGTATGTTTAATCAGCTCCCACAGTGACACATCCCAAACAGGCGGAAGAGAGGAATTCACAGCTACAAAACACTTGCCTGCAAGAATCCAGCCATTCTAGCCAGGGTACTCAAGCCAAGCTATTGCTGTCAGAGGAGTGTTTTCCAGAGAAAAAAAAAAATAGTTAAGAATTCACTAGGGCATTTGTTATGGTTGCATACTGAGGAG
This sequence comes from Nestor notabilis, assembly GCF_000696875.1. Classification (NCBI taxonomy): domain Eukaryota; kingdom Metazoa; phylum Chordata; class Aves; order Psittaciformes; family Psittacidae; genus Nestor; species Nestor notabilis. The sequence continues at coordinate 122,695 of NW_009928873.1, forward strand.
GAACGTTTCCCAGATTTTCTTTTATTTTCTTAGTATGGGAAGTCTAGGTCTAGATCCATTATTTCTTCCACACATTCTGGTTGAGATAGTTGATGCCCAGTGGATAGGTTCTCTCTTCCATTTATCTGTAGTACCTTTCAATATGAACATGCTTGCTAGTTATGTGTTTCTCAATTTCCCCAATTACCAGCTACGTATCCCTGGGTCAAGAGTAGTGGTAGCTGGAGAAATGTTGTCTCTGTTTTGGGCAAGCAATAAGGCGTGATACATTGTATGTGACTCATGTTTGCAGCATTGTAACCACATACAATTTCTGCTTGCTCCCACAACTCTGTTGTTGGTGACATGTTCAAATTAAAGGGATTTTATTTACAGTTTAAATGGGTATGCCTTAAAATTTCATATAGGAAGGTGAAATTCTCCTAAGTTATATGATGATCAAGTTTACCCATTTGTCAGAGTGCAGCAGAGGTGGAAGGTTACTGCAGAGTGAGACAAGAAGGGAAGTGGAACTGAGCTGTTGGCTGTGAACATAATTTTAGGTTTTGGCTCAACTTTCTACTGTAAGTGATTGTGATAGTAAGATGTGGAAGTTGTAGAAGAGCTGATGGCTATTTTAGTGTGGTCATCACTTCTAGAACTGTGTGGCACCTTTGTAGCCAATTCATTACTGCAAGGGGATTTTCTGGAGTGCAAGCTATTAACTGTTAACTGTCTCTATGTCTCATGTCTTAGTGGTTTTTGAGAATGAGAATACTCCAAGCAGACAAACACTATGTCACTTTCTTTCTGTTATGGGTACCCAGTGACTTGATTTTGTTAGAGTTTTTTGAGGACATAGACCTCAAACTTCATGAATCTTACAAGGTATTACTGGTCATGGGCAGCACTGAAGTCTCAGGTTTTTACCTGTGTGTCATGTATAACACTTCCAGTGTATAAGAAGGCTGCTTAGAAATTTTTCTGCTGTAATACCAAAGTCTCAGAGGCCCAGAATTAGATTGCCTGCATTTTTTCCATATTAATTGAACAGCCATGATCTCTTGCTTAGAGAATTAGTATGGATAGTGTGCCCAGTATAGGATGAGTGTTTTCTACAGGGACATTGATTTAATATAATTCACAGGGAGTTTTGATCTGGGTCTATAGAGGCAACGGGTGAGAAAATGCATAAAAATCAAATGCAGATGAGAAAATGGAATGTTATATATGGTAAAATAAAGAAACAGACATTGGCTTAATGACATCCAAGAAACACTTCTAACCAAGCTCCAGGATTCCAGAGTGTTAATCTCATTAGTTTCATATTAGTATCTAACTGTCAGCTCCCAAAACCATATGGAATCACAGAAATCCATATCAGGTACAGAATCAGGTTAGAAATTTAATTTTTAAAAGTAATTCTAGTTTCTTGTTTGAACTTGGTTGTGATTTTCTGTACTGAATTACTGATTTGCCAAATTCTCTTTAAGCAGTTGCCTGTCATTGTGCTGCTGAAAATTTCCAGGTTTTTCCATAAAACTTGAAGATGTATTTATTTTCAGCAGGGATTACCATTCCTGCCAGTGGAATCCCAGTAGTTTTGGCTAATTGTAATATGGCTGTAAATATGTGATTTCCATGGAAATTAATTTAGTCACAGGAATTTTTGTCCTTTTTTAAACATTGATGGCTTTGCTCAACATGGTTGCCAAACACATGTATGGTTTAAAGAAAAACTCTGTTAACATTAGAGAAGATAATTTATAAGGAACTGCTCAGTACATGTATGTACTGCTTTTCTGGATGAAGCAGGAACTGCTTAAGCTCTCTCTTGGATTTGTGCTCTTAGCAGATAAGGAAAAACCTCCTTTAGCTCAAAGAGGACGTGTTCTGTTAGACCCTACTGGTAATAATTTCACAACAATACCTTACTGCAATATTTTTTAAAGTTTTAATCAAATGGTTCCTTAGTCTGTGCAAATTGCCATTAAGTTTATTTAAGTAAAAAATACTTTTTGGAAAGAACTTTTTTTATACTATTATTATAGGTTGGAATAATGTTTACGTCATATTTCCAGACCCGAACTTGTACCAACAGTTTTAGTGCTAATCCTGTATTTTAAACTTTTTGTGTTTTATGTTTTTTTCCCCATATGAGATTGGACACAGGAAAAAACAAAACAAAACAACCCACCCACCCCCAAAAACAAACAAACAAAACCCCATAAACAAACAAAAAACAAATCAAAACCTCCCCAAAACAAGCAAACAAACCCCCGAAAATCAAACCAAAACCCCGTAACTTCTTGTCAATGTGCTGTGAGCTTGAATTCAGTCTTTACATAATTTTTTGTCTAGAAATGTCTGTGATCTTTGGGGGTTCTGTGTTTCAGGTTTTGCTTGTTTTGTTTTAAGAAAGTGTTTGAAAATGCCATGTGGGAATGTTAAGCAAGGAATCCAGAGACAGTGCCATTACAAAATGCATCTAGTGACTGGAGTATGCATAATAGTAATATTAAATTAACTTATTGTTAACTTTCATTTTAGGAGTAACCTTATTGGCATACCAGAACAATATTTAACTTGATAGTTATTCTGGAGTTTCCTTATAAACAAAAAAACCAACCAAACAACAACCTCCTGTATTCTTCTCTTCAGTATTTTTTAGATGTATTTCAGATGCTTTATGACTCATTAAGTCAGCATAGGCACTTATCTGTACTAGAAATATGCTGTTGATTGCACCCTGTTAGGTAGTGCAGCCTTAGTACACAGTGGGTCCAAGGCAGCAAAGTAACACAGTAAATTGTTTCCAAGAAATGTAGTGATTTGCATTGACTTTGAGAGCATTACTGAAAGGTTTGTCAAAAGTTACTTACTCTTGTACCCCTTCTGAGCTGACTTAGTCATATCAGCTAAGTGGTAGAAATTGTTCATCCAATGCAACTGCATACTATATTTTCAAAATACAGTATACAGATTTCAAAGTACTATAGAAAATGTCAATTTTAATTGTTTCATTAGCTACAAGGATGAGAAAACATTCAAGTGAATGATAACATTGATTCTTAGCATAGTGTTTAAGAAACATCTACTATTTATATGAGAAATTCAGTTTTGGCAATCCAGTGAAACAGTAGGTGAAAGAAATGTAACTTAGTTTCTGCATATACCCAAAGTTTTTAGTATACATTAGCCAAGTGTAACTCAAATCAAATTTGCAGCTATCATTTTCCTTCCTTAAAGTGTTCTCACATGGTTATCATTTGTCTAGATTAACTTTGTTTCTGATACAGACCTCTTCTATAATAAAAATGGTTGAGCATCATGTTGAGAGTGATGACATGCTGCTCACTTGCATAATGACAATAAAATAAAATCCGTGTTCTGAATGTGTTACCTTTTTACTACCTTCTTTATGGGGCCAGTTTTGTTTGCTCACTAGCTGATTGCTCAGTGGAGACTACTGTTGAGATGTCTGTAGAGAGATGAAGGCCTTTTTTCCTGGTCTTTTATTCTTAGAACTAAGTAAAGCATATTAGTAGTCTGATTATGCCTTCTAAATAATTTATATGAATGTAAAGATACAGAATATAGCAGAAACATATTAGGAAATATATAAATCACATAATACTTGTATTCAGAAGCTGACTGCAAATGCTAATAGCTTTTTAATATATAATTATGTATTATTTTTAATGTAATGCACAATTTTTTGTCTTTCTAGGTATGGCATGAACTGCCTTATTCAATTTGAGGATTTTGCTAATGCTAATGCATTCCGCCTCCTGAATAAGTACCGTAACAAGTATTGCACTTTCAATGATGACATTCAAGGTAACAGACTCTTTCTTGTCTTCTCATTCCTGTGATACAAGCCAGAAAAAATTAGTCTTAATTGATACACCAGAGGAAAATAAAATGTATCAGCTTTCCTGTGATGTTTGACAATGTTTAGTACAAGTCACATTTTGCCTCGGGTTTCCTCAGCATGGGCTTCTGGTGAGTTGTCTTTCCTCTCTCGTTTATGCCCATACTTTATTTAGATGTTCGCTCTTCAGGTTTTGTTTTTTTTAACAGTTTAGTCTGAGAATGGCTTTACCATATAAATTGTTAGCTTCAGATCTTTGGGCAAATGTCAGAGCTCAAGCCCAGCCTGTACTTCCCTTTGTTTTTTTGTCACTGCAGTGACAAGTGCTCCACTGTTCCTCCATGTGACAGAGCTTGCTTGATAGGTGTCAAACTGTATTCCAGTTCTTAAACTGACAACTCAGTTAAATATCCTCCTAGTTTCCCTTGCAGTCTCAGGGCTGCATTCAATTTTAGAGGGAAATTATCCCCTGGCTTTGCTTTCCCATCTGAATCATGTGTAGCACCTGGCAAAATTTAAAAATCAAGGATGGAAACATCAGGAATGGTCAATCTAGATGGGCATTTTGTCCCTTCCCTCCAAAGGAAGATGCTTGTCCTTCTGATGAAGTAGCAGATGCTGCTGTTTGCATTGCCTTATTTCTTGTCAGGAAAAGAACACTGGAAAAAATAACTTCTTCTAGGGCAGTAAGTGCACTGGCTGCCATCCTTATGAGAAGGCTGAAGTCAGACAAACTGCTAGAGAGAGTTACCTAAGGAGGACCCTGGGCACCCAGATGCCTCTTACCCCCTCACTTTTCTTTGGGTAAATGGAGGTCCTCAGCCATGACAGGATCAAAAATGTGAGTTTAACTGTCTTTATTTCCAACAGTTTGCAGTGACACTTTAAGCCAAGTTTTCCAGAAATCCTTCTTGAGTCATTGTTGGATCTTTGGTCTTATTTCAGGAACTCAATGCATAGTGGTAGACTCAAATAGCCCTTGTCTTTCTGATGTTAGGGATTTGGCTAGCTACATGAACTATGTTTCTGTTACAAGCTTGGCTGAGTTTTACTCCTGCATCTGAAACAGATTATGGAGGACAAACTCCCAGATGGGAAATAAACTAATTAGAAAACGTCATTTCTTTTTGTAAGAAGCATGGTGCTTCTTACCCTGCAGGGTCTGGGTGTAGCCATGGGTATGACAGTCTGATATAGCAGACCAAACAGCGTCTGGTAGTTTCCCTAGTTGTTTAGAGACCCAGCTCCCACAGGGAATTATCTGTCCTTGCAGGATGAAAGTCCTCACCCCAAATCAGATAGAGACTCAACTAGAATGTAGTTTCAAACAAATAGAAGGGAAGCTTATCAGCAGAAGTGTACCAAATATGGGTAAACTAAGCTGAGAAAGTCTTCCGTGTTTCCAGATGCATTTTAAAACCACTGCATTCTCTCTCCTGTACCTTGGAAGGAGGTGTCTTCACATTCAAAACTGTGGGAAGGTATCTGTTTGGCTTTTGGCTGAACTACTGTAGTAGCTATTGGTCTTCCTTAGAAGTGCAGCCACATGCAGTGTTTTAATTTATTCAATTTCTGCAATCTAATTTGAGTTTCTGGGTCTTTTGATGTTTTCATAAATGATGTCTGGGACTTCTGGATGATCTCAATCCTTAATGCTTGTATAGCTTCCAAGAGGTGAAAGTGGATGTATTTTGTCTGCTCTGATCTCCGTCATTTGTCATCATATCCCCATAAATACCTTCTGTATGTTGTTGGTTTTGGGTTTTTTGCGGGCTGTCATCTTCCTCCACAACATAGCAGTGGAATAACAGCACAAATACAGATCCAGTGATCTTTTCTCTCTCTTTCTATTCCAGCTTTCTAAATCCTAAGGACCATTCACTTGACAACTTTGATGAGGTTATAGAGGCAATCTTTAGAGATTTTCAGTTTCTAAATGGCATGATTTTTTCCAGGTTGCTTGACAGAGTGGCCTTCTCTATATGCAAGTTGTATTTTCTACCCCTACAGCAGTAAAGCTGACAAGTAGCATCAGGCCAATAAAAGCAAACACACACAACACTCTGTACAATTTGCCATCATAATCTGAAGATAGGGCTCATGAGATAGTGAACATATTTTCCCCTAGTCCAAGTATTTTTCAAGCCAAAGCTACTTTAATGATCAAAAGAAATATTGGGGAAACAGTGACCAGGAGCCTCAATTCTGAGCGGCAAGAGCCACTGAGGAAGCCTCAAGTCCTCAACAGGACTTGCCCAGGAGCCGGCAAAATTTTGGAGCACATTCTCCTGGGAAGCATGCTAAG